>NW_027266317.1:0-128205 GCF_022045235.1 Haliotis cracherodii | reverse complement strand
ACATTCTGTCCTGTCTGGAGCCAGGTTGCCATTTATTTAGAGATGGATGATAATTAGATCACAATCACCTTTCTCTCATATGGATCATGAGTGGAAGTTGGACCTTAGAAAAGGTTATATGTGGTTGGGAAATGATCCTGTTTCTTCCTTGTTAAGAATCTAAGATAAGATCATATTTGTTGCAATACATGCCATTAAAGAACAGATGTGAAGTAAAAGACAGCTACAAATTACATGTACACAAACACACCACATATGCATACCTAAATCAAATATTGAAATACTCTTGGCACATCTTTCAGGAGATGTGTTCAATAATGTAGAAGAGTATAGGAAATATATTAACAGAGTAAGGATAAGTACATATCCTTGCTTTAGTCTCTACTGTTGAAAACAATTCTGTTATGTGATGCACACCTGACTACATTGCATCAACAAGAATAAAGGAAATATATTAACAGAATAAGGATAAGTACATATCCTTGCTTTAGTCTCTACTGTTTAAAACAATTCTGTTATGTGATGCACACCTCACTACATTGCATCAACATTTTCTTTGAAACATGACAACCATGGGTCTGTTGACCAGCCTGTTGATGGTGAGTGTCACGCCTTTCCTGTTTCTATCAGGACATATTTATTATGGCCATGCCAGGGCTACATGGTGTACAATAAAGTATAAACACTGACCACATGTGTGCAAACAGGGCCTGCTTGATACAGGATGGGCACCTCTTTATCAAGCTATCTCAGTATTTTTAAAAGCTATCAAGCATAACATGAAAATATGCTGCTCCAAATTTAAAAGTGTAGCTGTACTCATGATCTTATTTAGATTAAACTGATAGAAGAAGATGAAGAAAATTTATTGTACATAAACACCCACAAGGGACAGAGTACAAGACATGAACATGAATAGTTATAATGAAAAGTTGTAAACATTGACATACACAATGAAATACAAATATTGATATGTTTTCTGAATATAATTTCAAGTTTCATACAGAAATAAAACCAACATAGATATGTTAGAATTTCCATTGAATTGTGTTTTTGTGCTCTAAGTAGAATATTGATATAATTTGTTCAAGAAATCAAGATAAACAGCGTAGTTTATTTTCAAAGAATTTATGAACCCCTGTCCTCATCAAACTCGGGAAGGTATTTCAACAATTAGTCTGCATCAACAGATTCCCTTCATGCACTCCCAACAACACACTGGCATCTCACACCTCCCAAGCAGTGCATGTCAGATGCTGTGATAGTATCAAGTTCCAGCATCGAATTCTAACACTTGGTGGAGATAAACCTATGGCAGTCCACAATGGCTGCCTCCCCAAACTTGATGGCAGGTCAACATCTATCGCTTCCATATGAACACCCACCCAACCACACAAGTCAATGGCTACCATCCAACCACCCAATTACCCCTCCACCACAGTGCCACAGCTGCCACTGTCAAATCAACTCACAACCCCATGGCTGTCACCATACGGGCTACCCACCACCCTCCATCCCATGGATGTCACCATCCAGGCTACCCACCAACCTCCATCCCTTAGCTGTCACCATCCAGGCTACCAACTACCCTCCATCCCTTACTCGTCATCAGTCCATCATATCTCCACCCAATGGCTGCCACACGCCACCATTCTACCATCCCACACCTCACAGTCAACGTCCCATGGCTGGCGCTCCCCACCTATCTGACATCACACCACCTCATCACATGAAGGCTGACAAACAACCTGCTTTCTGTTCCATACCCCCCCTCCCAATGCCTACCACCACAATACAATCTGGTGTATACCATGCCCTGCTGACATGGCATATACTATCTACTCCTATAACCCTGTACCTTCATACCAGACCTACCTCCTGTGGTCAAGCATGCACAACAGCATATGCCATAACTGTCTTTGGCAGCACAGGAACTGCCTCCATGGGATTATTTAGTGCTAGTTGTGTTGATGAGATGTGGAGGTGTGGGGAGTCCGAAATGGTGGTCAGTGACAGTCCACTTAGTCTACTTCACAGGTCCTGATCTAGTTCACATGAATCTAGGGCACCAAATTTGGTATACAATGAACCCTTGATAGTCAAATCTAGGATAACCACAAGACTTCACAACTGGAGCCATCGTACATGTCTTGAGCACAATGTTTGGGATATGAAAAGAAGAAAAACATGTTAATCTTTTGTGTAAATTAAGCCATACTTTTCGAACTATCAGTCAAGATTAGCTTGCCCTGTATTTGCCATCAATTCATTAAAACAAATACTCAAAATACCTCCCCATAGAATTTCTTTCTGTTCTAACTGCCCATGACACTTTATGAATTATATTGCAATGTAGAGTTTATGTTGGACGTTTGGCAAGACAGAGCATAGCTTATTTGACCAAGCCAAGTGGCCTACTGCTGGGGATGAAATGAGGTCATGTCTTGGATGAATCTGGATGCTGGTGGTCTAGAAAAGATCTGGTTACACAAGTGATTGGGTCTATTATCAGTAGAAGCAGCATGAGGGATAGCCCTGTGATTGCAGGAGGGTTTCCACAGGGGGTCCCTGTAGGCTGTCAGGACAGGGCACCTGCCTTCAGCATCACAATGACTGACACCACCTCATGTTGTGGTCATGGGCACAGATGATGTCTACGCTGACCAATTGCTTCTGACATGGACATCTTGATTGGTAACATGCATGGTGTTCCTCAGGTCATAAGGTTCAGAGTTCTGGTGTAGCCTTCTTTCGGACTGTCATCGAGATCCCAACCACAGACATAGGATGTTCTGCTATGATTTTAGCTGAGATGAGATGATAAAATGATAAAACACTGCTTTGGTAAAATAGGGACAGAAAACTTCCACAATAGACACAAAATACAATAACCGTAGAGGAGGATATGAGGTGTAAGTTTTTCACTTGTACTAAACGTGATGTAAGGTAAGATAATAACAAATACATCTGCAGATAATACACTACTTTCATTCTAAAATTATGATCAAAACTGTATGGCTATGAGAATTCATAAACACTCTGAGGTAAAGTGGCTAGAATTATTAGTCCTCGTCAACAAGTACTAGGTAAAGTGGCTAGAATTACAAGTCTTAGTGAACAAGTTCTTGGTAAAGTGGCTAGAATTACAAGTCTTAGTGAATAAGTTCTTGGTAAAGTGGCTAGAATTACTTGTCTTAGTCAACACGTTCTTGGTAAAGTGGCTAGAATTACTTGTCGTAGTCAACAAGTTTTTGGTAAAGTGGCTAGAATTACTTGTCCTAGTCAAACACATAGATTATCCTCGCTTGACACAAGAATGTCACCTGATTCCCGCTGTAGCCTATTGGTACTGTCTATAATAATACAGAGGCATACTCAGCAAAAACATACAAGAGTAAGTAAGAAAGATCAGTGAACAAAAAGGCCTTTTCTGTGTCTTGCACCCTCAAGTGTAGAGCCTCCTTGGTAACATGGTGAGATAGAACTGTGAGATCGGAAATAACCCCAGTGTTTATTACACATGGGTGGGTCTGCTGACTCTCACAACCTGGTTACACAGGATGTCAGAAATGGCCACAACCTTCCATTCTTCTGGCACACTGAGGGATTCCTGGTTATGATGTTAGCCAAACAATGTACTGATCAGAATCATCAAGGCAACATGTACTGGAAAGAAATTGGAAATTGGTCTAGTTTAGCTCTGGCTTGTCACAATGGTCTTCAGCACCAACTTGAAGAGTTTCAGCATTGCTGATACAGCAACATTCTAACCTTAATGACTGAAGAGGCCATTGCTCTTTGATATGTCAAAGCTGAGAAATAAACACATGTATTCCGTCTGAGTATTTCAGTCATTTCTTTAAAAAATCTGTAAATGTATGTTTCAAATGTAAAAAGTCTTAAGACATTTCATTCAAAATCTTTTTAAGTAGTTTAAATGTACCATTTTATATAATGCCATTGAGGTATGCTCCAATTCTTAAGGGACGATGTGGGAGAATATGGCCATAGTTTATCACTGTGGCAAATTCTTCCTAGGTCAGCAACCTACAACCCCAGACGTATCTCACTTATACATATGATGTCAATCAGAATGGAAATTTGAGCTGACTTGAAAAGCGATGCAGTGTTGGTCTTTGTAGCATGGCAGGGGAAACTTTATTATATATGAAAGAGAAATTGTTTATAAAAGACTTAAGATTTGGATATCCACAATCTTCAGGTCGAAATGCCTAAGTATATTTCAATGATTTGACAGTACTTGAAGGATCCTGACTTTTTCCAATAGAACTGACATTGTCCATTGAAATAGTTCAAACCCATACCAAGACAGTCATATAACAGACCAGTGATTATGCATGTAGATGCATGGTCCTTGGTTCTTTGACATTTAACAATTTTTAATTTGGATTCTTCATCCATTTTTGCTGAAGCAAATTTCTTTTTGTAGCCTGACATGTCAGACTGTCAAAACTTAGAAAATATACATTTTACTATTTTGAATTTGATAAGGTGGCTACAAGATTGTGACATATTAGTTCCATTGTTTTTTAACTAATGTTAATCAGGAGAACTTGTATTTTTCACATCTAAAGAAAAAGAACAAAATGCCCTTATTGTGTCATTCTTCAGTCAGGATTAACGATCAAGTGGTCTCCATACTTACCACAGCAGTGTTGATAGTATTTATATAATAGTTAATCATTCATGCAAGTGAATAAAAAGATTGTATGCCTTTTAAGAAGTTTAAGAAAATCAAATCAAATCAAATCAAATCAGTGTAGACATAATAAAGTTCTGAATGGTGAAAAAATTTAAATGAATCACATGACTGTCCCTGTGTATGTATATTGTATAAGCTGATATAATATGTGTTGTATGAAAAGAAAGATGGAACATTTAAGGTATAGCCAATTGCACTTTTGTGTGTTATTGGGTAATAGCCTGACATTGATCAAGATACAGATATTTTATGGGTCATTTGTAAGTGAATACAATATCCTCTTTGTTTGAGTTATCTCCCCTGGCTAGGCCCTCGGTGGATGCAAGTCAGTTTGAGCCCAACCCGTACTCAGCAGAGCCCGAAACCTGGCAGCGAGTGGGCAGTGGTCAAGGATGGCATTATGAGGGGGGGGGGGGGGGGGGGGGGGGGGGGGGGGGGAATTGCACCTTGTTAACCCTTTTACCTGCCTTGTGTCAACAACAGTACATATCTACTTTGGCACAAGGATTATGCATGTAATGTGTCAACAACAGAGATTAATGAGTCTTAATCATCTGCTGAAACAGATTCCTTTGAACACACAATGCCATTTAGAAAGTGGTCAAGTGTAACAAATGTTATATTTGAGATTACACTTTCTATGTAAAGTACAGATTCTTGTACTTTTGGGGGTTGAGTCCCGTCCGGGATTCGAACCCACACTGGACATAAAAGGTAAAATAGTGGTGAAAGATATATGAATGGATCACTGAAAATAAGTGATGACACCAGTTGTTTTCAAACAGGGCAACAAAGGTGAGTGAAAGAGGCCTTTCAGTTTTATATGTATGAATGACCAGATTGTTTAATACATGTATCTAAATACGTTTTGCCAACGCTATGCTAAAAATGTTCCCAATCGGAAATTTGGAGACATCTCCATAGACCTACAGTGGGTACCCAGGTAGGGTCGGGTAATAGGGGGGTGTACCCGGGTAGTAAATTTGGATTCGTGCCAGCCCTACTGGATTGTCTGGTCCGGTCGTCATCATACAGCTGGGATATTGTTGAGTGTTACATTTACCAAACAAACAAGCATGTCACTCTCACGATGTACACTTGATCAGTGATACAACATTCAATCATATATTTGAATGTCAATCATAGCTCCGTCATGAAGTATAACCTGAAAACTTAATGATTAATTTATTTGTTTCTTAGCGTTGGTATTATCTGACCAATATACTTATCACATGTAGCAATGTATTTACAAAGACAAATTTGCACCTGTGTTATAGGGAGATCCTGGCTCTCCTGGTCTGCCTGGTCTTCCCGGAGAGGCTGGTACACCTGGTCTGGACGGTCTTCCTGGTATTAAGGGAGAACCATCACCTGTCGGAGTCACCCTCCCAGGACAGAAGGTAATGTAGTCTAAACTCATCCATATGAGTCAATTGAGCCTGTTCTATGTTTGTTTGAAACAGAGCTAGATAAGACGCTTATTTGCATAAAACACCCACCCCCCCAAATTTTCAAAACCCAATAACTTTCAATTAACTTGCGTACAGAAACGCATGCATTAAATAAAGAACCCAAGTGTATAAAAACAGCACACGTAAATGCCCAATGAAGCTTTTTCAGCATGCATACAAAGGAGCCAATTTCGGAAACACAATTACGAGCTAATTTACTTCACGAGTGAAGCCGAAATATTTAGAACGGTTATATACATCTAAAACATTATTTCATTTTTTTAAATCTTAAAATGTTCACTAATTTTGGGAAAAAACCAATAGAGTGATGAATAGATGGGTGAAAAAATATTGGTTGTCCAATGAAAAATGTAATAACCCAATTAAAATAGAAACCCTAGAGTAAAAACTCAATTGCTCAAGAGTTATCTGGAGCTCTGTTTGAAAGGCATATGAATACATATCAAACAGCATGAATGCTGGTTTGCCTCAGTTTAAAATTAACAAACTTTTGAATGTGCAGTTGGATTTTAAGGGGAAAATGTAACCATATATGTTTAATTTTTAAAGAAAATTGTAATCTCAGGTCATTACATGAGTTGTAAACCTGTATCTCAAATTGTTTGCATTCAGTTATCATAATTATCTATAATGCTTTTAAGTGTTTCTATTGCCTCTTGATATTATTGTCTGTCATATTTCAGGGAGAGCCTGGAGCAGATGGCCTACCTGGGTTGCCTGTGAGTACATACGATATACTGTACTGTCTAGGATAATTTCAGATAAGCACAGACATTGTTTGAACTTTGTGCTTTGGAATCTGCCTTCTCCATAAAATTGAAACATGAAAAAAATTAAGATAAAAAGCAGTTTTTTTATTTTGCTGACCAGAAATAAGTGAAATGTAAAAAACACCAACCTGTTTACCATGTTTACTGTCACTATCAATAAAAGTAAATTATTTCAAATACTATAATTGAAACCAGTTATTGTTATTTATCCTCCAATACTGGTTTCCTAAGGTGATATTGCTACAATGAAATTGCATCGTAATGAGGTTTTGATCAGTTTCCATGACATCACAATCAAATGTCATCACTTAGCAGCACTTGTAAACAGAAACTGTCTACAGTTTACAAGTATAGGACAAATCTGTGTGAATATCTATGTAAACATGTGTTTGTTTATGACAGGGAAGTCACGGAAGAGATGGACCCATTGGCCCCAAGGGAGAACCTGGCTTGTCAGGACCGCCTGTATGTAGATTAGTGTTTTCCTTGTTAAAAATGTTTAAAACTTATCAAATAAGAAATTAAACACAGGTTAGCTTATGACATGTGTTCAAACATCTATAACATTACTTAAGCAAAGCTAGAAGCTCCGAGAACAATTTACAAATTTTACAAACATATTAAAACATTTCACTGCTTTCCGTTCATGTTACTGCTGCAGCCGTTTGTCACAGAGTGAGCCGTTCATGTTACTGCTGCAGCTGTTTGTCACAGAGTGAGCCGTTCATGTTACTGCTGCAGCTGTTTGTCACAGAGTGAGCCGTTCATGTTACTGCTGCAGCTGTTTGTCACAGTGAGCCATTCATGTTACTGCTGCAGCTGTTTGTCACAGAATGAGCCGTTCATGTTACTGCTGCAGCTGTTTGTCACAGAGTGAGCCGTTCATGTTACTGCTGCAGCTGTTTGTCACAGAGTGAGCCGTTCATGTTACTGCTGCAGCCGTTTGTCACAGAGTGAGCCGTTCATGTTACTGCTGCAGCTGTTTGTCACAGAGTGAGCCGTTCATGTTACTGCTGCAGCTGTTTGTCACAGAGTGAGCCGTTCATGTTACTGCTGCAGCTGTTTGTCACAGTGAGCCATTCATGTTACTGCTGCAGCTGTTTGTCACAGAATGAGCCGTTCATGTTACTGCTGCAGCTGTTTGTCACAGAGTGAGCCGTTCATGTTACTGCTGCAGCTGTTTGTCACAGAGTGAGCCGTTCATGTTACTGCTGCAGCTGTTTGTCACAGAATGAGCCGTTCATGTTACTGCTGCAGCTGTTTGTCACAGAGTGAGCCGTTCATGTTACTGCTGCAGCTGTTTGTCACAGAGTGAGGTACACATTTGGAATGACAAACCAACAGCAATTTAGAATTTACTTTGCAGGGTCCATTTGGAGAACGAGGACAACCTGGCGAGAAAGGTAACATGGGTTTGGGCACACATGGAGAGAAGGGACAGAAAGGCTCGCTTGGACCCCCTGGCAACCCTGGACCCCCAGGTGGTTTAGAAGCTCTCACCAACCCCCCAGGCCAAATCCAGGGACCGAAGGGACTGAAGGGCATGCTAGGAGATGAGGTGGGTGGTAATGGTATATACTGTAAATCTTGAAATTAAGGCGAGCGTGAATCAAAGGCGAAAAATGCGAGTGGTCTGTGCTTGCATTATTAAACATAAAATTTATATCAATAATGAGACATTATCACAAATCATGTGCATCATATCGTGATAAGAATAAAAACACTTGACTGAGTGTTAGTTTTGTCATTAATTGGTACACATTGGAAACATCTCTTAATGTACGTATTTCTCTATATGTTTCTCTGGTTCACGTTTCTTTTTGCAGTGAGTTTATTTACATTTGTTGGAAGCTTCGTATCCATTGGTTCAGCACTTGATGAATCAGCATCTTTGATAAATATTGTTGACTATGTTGTAGAACTCCATTCAATCATTATTAGAGTGACTATCAAGGTCATTTTGACTATTGCAATACTTAAAAACACTGTTGCAATACTACGGCAATAATATTTTTTATCTTTTCTGAATTTATGCCAATTTGTCTCTTAATACAAAATGTTAACTATTGATATTTTAATCTGTCATACATGTTTTGTCCTCCAGCATGGACATTGCACTGCATCACTAGTTTGGTCAGCCATGACACCTGTACATATTGAAGATCTGGGGGAGAATAGGTCTTCAGCAACCCATGCTTGCCGTAAAAGGCGACTATGCTAGTCGTAAAAAGCGACTGTCGGGATCGAGTGGTCAGACTCGCTGACTTGTTCGATGTATGTCATCATATCCCAATTGCGTGGATCGATGCTCATGAAGTCAATCACTGGATTGTCTGGTCCAGACTTGATTACTTACAGACCGTCGTCATATAGCTGGAATATTGCTGAGTGTGGCGTTAAACAACAAACAAACTCACTCAGAGTATCTGTGAGCACCACAGCGGTATGCTGTAAGTATGATGCTGTCTGTTTCAGGGCATGAAGGGTGAGCCTGGTCTGCCTGGCATGAAGGGACCCTCTGGTCTTCAGGTAGGTCCTCACACTCTGCTTCACCTGTCACTATTACCTCAAAGCAACATGTTTGGTCTTCTTCCATATAGTGAACTTTTGTTGTGAACCAGGTCAGTAATGATGTGAGAAACAGATCAGTTGACAGGTATTTGTGTTTTTACAAGATGGCGATTAGCGAATCAGATAGCTGGATCTTATTATGAGTAATGATAAAAATCAATACATTAATATCATGACATCGGCTGACAGATATTTGTGTTTTCACAAGATGGCGATTAGCAAATCAGATAGCTGGATCTTATTATGAGTAATGATAAAAATCAATACATTAATGTCATGACAGTATGTCATCATTGTATGAATAACAAATATAATGATAAACTCTGCTATTTGACAAGTTGTGTTCCTTATTGTATTAAGGATGCTGTTTCTATTCCTGTTTTTATTGTTTATTTCAGGGCCTACCTGGTCCACCAGGAATGTTTGGCGAGAAGGGTGTACCTGGCATTGCTGGTCCTCGTGTGAGTTGACAATACTAATATCTCTATGAAACAATTGTACTGAGAATCAAACTTATGAATAGCATTTATGTCAAAGAAATGAAAGCTCAAGTCATGATTTTTGACTTTCTTTGTTCTATGATTCTATTTCATAATATTTTTGCTTTTCAAAAGACATCAGAAATACATTGCGAAAATAATTTGTGTATATATTGCTAGTAAGGTACAGTTATGTGTAAGGATGCCAAATAAGGACTGCTTGAAAGTACAGATAAATGTAGTAAATGAATTGTTTGTTGTGAAAGCTTTATTAGCTGTTCATTTTTTATTGTTGATGTTTTCCAGGGTAAACAAGGTTATCCTGGTGTTCCCGGGCAACCTGGACAAAAGGTAATGTCAGCTAAGTAAAAGCGACAAAACCATTTCCATATTCATGTAAACAGAGTCGATTGTACGATTCTGACAATATCCTGGGCATGAGTTAAATAATTTTGTGTAATGGATGAGATCCTGCTTGAGATATTGTGGTTCAACACCCTGACATTAAGCAGAAGCAGACACTTGAGAGTTTCATAGTTTATCAATGCCAGGAAAGCATTTTTTTGTTTTTAATTTCTTAATTATATCAAAATTATAAAAAAATTTTTTTGAAAAAATCTCAAAGTAATAAAAGAAGTGAAAGCCAAGGGGACACATAATTGAAGAAATGGAGGTGAATATGGAACAGAACTGAAATGATTACAAATATTAACGTTAAATTAATCGGAATAATATCCTGAATAAAACCTTGTGGTTTTTAATGATGTAATAAATGCGATCAGAGTCAGTGAATCATTTATTTCAATGCTTTAAGATATGTGTGTGCGTGCGTGCGTGCATGCGTGCGTGCATGCATGAGAGAGGCATGTCTATATCATGATTTTTCCTGTCTGTTGTGTAGGGTGATCGAGGTATGGATGGTCTTCCTGGTCTGCCTGGCCTGCCTGGAATGAAGGGAGATCGTGGTCTGGGTGGTGTTGATGGTCTTCGTGGTCAGAGAGGTCCCCCTGGTCCTGCAGGAGTAAGTATGGTCTATAACCGTAACTACCCTTTTGAAATAGTCATGGATCAAACATCATTTCTGAGTTAAAAAACATTTGTATCAGCCGAAGACAGAATAGGGGAGAGAACTCTCACTTGCAAACTGCAGAGTGAAAGTACATGGCGCCAGTCACACTCTTGAGTATGACTACGGTAATTAAACAGACAATGAACAAAGACTTCATTGTCTTATCACAGAAGTTTCCACAAAGTCTTAGAAAAGAATTATTGTCAGTATTAATTTTTGTGATGGTTATAGCTAGGGTGTGATTAACAGGTTATTTATTTTTGCCTTATAAGATATTAGATATGAAACCTGTCACTTATGTTGTGTGAACATTGAGTACCTTGAATGAATGCTTTACAATACCATAACCCAGGTGAAAGAAGTGTCTTGCTCACCTCCTAATGTTACACTGTGTAGGGACCTGGAGGAGATGGTCCACCGGGTCCAGTTGGACCTGCTGGTCAACGTGGTCTGCCTGGTGATCCAGGACTGCCTGGCCTCCCTGGACCACAAGGTTTGCGTGGTAATGATGGTCCTTCCGGTGGCCCTGGAATCCCTGGCGTGCCTGGTACACAAGGTCTTGATGGTCCCAAAGGAGACAGGGGAGACTCTGGAGTTCCAGGTATAGTTTATCTGTTCATTCAAGCAACACAACACTTACCCCAATTAACTTAACATGTACAGTCGAGCAATAGCTGTTCATCTAGAGACAAATTCTCCATTTTCACAGAAATTATCTCAAGACTTGCGCTGGACATGAGACTAAACTACTGAGATGAGTGAAACATCTCCTGTGAACAAAGACTATGTTAGTTTCTTATCAACGATTATTTTTTTCTTTGAAAAGAGGAGCCAAACAAAAGTTAACTACAATAAGTCAGTAAAAAGTCACACACATCTGTTTGATTTACAACTTACCGCTCGTATAAAGATAAATATCAAATGATCTGTTGGTATGGCTTGTCCTCTATGTGACTATTTGACAGTTGGTCAAGGATGGCAATTGAAGGCCCATCTGGACATTTGTTGAAGAACTTAGCCAAATGCCGCAATGGAACTGATGCCTCTGTTTATCATCAGGTATTACTGGTCTGGATGGTCGCCCTGGTGCTCCTGGCCTGCCTGGACAGAAGGGAGAACCTGGTTTTCCTGGTGAATCTGGAGGAAGTATTCCTGGAGTCCGGGGACCATCTGGCTTACCTGGTCTGGATGGTATTCCTGGTGGCAAGGGAGAGAGAGGTGCTAAAGGTCTGCCTGGCCCACCTGGAAATTCTACCAAGGGTTTGCCTGGCCCCTCCGGTCCCAAGGGAGAGAAGGGTCAGGGAGGTTTCTCTGGTTTGCCTGGTCGTGATGGTCTTCCTGGTCTTCCTGGAGATAAAGGTCAGTTGGTAGAGATACTCACATTTTATATTCCCTGTGCTAATAGTAAGAGTCATGTTGTTATTTATCCATCTTCAATTTGAACACACTGTTAAGCACACATTGTAAAATTAAATGGAGTGTATCCTATGATCCGATTGATTGAAATAAAGTTTGGAACATGGAAATATTCGGGACTGCATTTAAATAGATGTCTTGTCTAAGTATCTAAGGTCATCGGTTGCAACTCAATCTGCCTGGGATCAGTACTCAATAACACACTCAAATCTGAAAACTCATTATGTTATCTTTTAAGTAATGCTGAAACAATATTGTTCCTATGTCCACAGGTGATCGTGGTGGTTCCTGCAGCCTGTGTCAGAATGGTCTTAAGGGAGAGAAGGGTCTGTCTGGTCTAGATGGTCTGCCTGGTCAACCTGGTATACCAGGAGATTCAGGACCAGTTGGAACCAAAGGAGAGCCCGGAGAGGATGGTCCTCCAGGTCTGTCTGGCCTACCTGGTCTCAGGGTTAGTATCTGCACTCAATTTACAGAAGATTTCATCAGCTTGGACATATGTTGAGAATTCAAGAATAATGACATAAATATGTTATTGTGCACTCGGGTACGTAAACTTTGAAATGTTACTTGCCCAGAGAAAAGATTTCTCGTTCAGCAGTGTAAAGACACCATGTTTGCAATTTGAGGTTATTGGTGTTAAATCATGATTCGGGGTCGTACAGTTTCCTCTATCACAAAACAATATGTTGTAAGTGAAATACTGTTCAAAGCAGCATTGAAACCCAGGTCAGCCACTCACAATTGATTCAAACTTCTTTTGAAAAAGTTCCCAGATAACCCTAAGTGCCTCAATTTGGGGATGGCATCTCTGAATGTCATGCATGTGGGGTGTGTTATCAAAACACAATCACCATCCTTAAACCCTTATGTCAAGTTTCATAATAAGTGTCTGTACATGGATATTTCAACCACATAATTCCTTTTTTGTACAACAGCTTCAGTTAGGTATGACTGGACAAGTTGTAGCATGGTAAATGCTGCACAATTGCTGATGCGACTTTAAGCAATAATCACTCCCCTATCTTGGTTGTCGCATATGGCAGATCACCTGACTATTGTGTGTGTACATTGTATGACATTGGCCAATGTCTCTGTATTCTAGGGTGAAGATGGTCTACCTGGCCTGCCTGGTATTCAAGGTATAAAGGGAAATGATGCAAGGGCAGAGGTCATCCCTGGCCCTGAGGGTAAGTACCTTGACCAACCCATTTTATAGCTAAAATGGATAGAATTATCATTAAACTGCCCACCTGTTATCAAAAATGAGCAGGCCACTGTAACCTGATAATGCCCTCATATTGCTTGACGACGGGCCATTATCACGCTTGTGTTAGGTGATGTCATTGGATGGGGATAGGTGACATCAGGTTCAATAGTGATGTCATCCAGTTTGTTCTCTGATGTTTCCATATTTGTAAAAGTGGGTCAATGACATTCATGTTGATTGCAGTAAATGTTTCAAAACCGATATTTCTAGGTTTGTCAGCACCATACCCATGCTTTTGGGTTTCACCAAAGTGGTAAATGTCTGATACCTGCATCACTTGGGTTTTCCTCCCACAGTAAGCTGAAACTCTGTGATATAATTGGAATACTGTTAAGCGGCATAAAAACCAACTCACTCACTCATTTGGATAGTGAGTGAGTATAGTTTTTGCTGCCTTAAGCACTATTCAAGATATATAAAAGCACAGGACTCCAGAAATCACATATTGTGCTTCCATTAGGCTGCTGCCCCTCATCTTGATAGAGCCATCAGATAGATAGCTATATATGTTTAGAAGGAATATCAACAATATGTTTGTTTGTAATGACTGCTGGTTACCCATTTCCAGTGTAGGTATAAAACTGCTATATTGATAAACATTCTAATGTTTGAGTCTACAAAGGGGTTTTGAAGTAAAGGAATCAAACTTGCTTGGACTTAATTATGTTGAGTTCGTCATTAAAATAAGAAAACTATGACCGACAGTCACAGAAAGCTAAGGAATTGTTACCTGTATGATAGTATGAAATTTTCATTAGACTTTGGATATTTTGACAGGATTCAAGGGTGAGCGTGGTGATGTTGGTCTTCCTGGTGAGTCTGGTCGCCGAGGTCTGCCTGGTCCTCAGGGACCCCCTGGGGCTTCCGGTCTACCTGGAATCAAGGGAGAGAGGGTATGTCAAATAGGAAGTCATACTTCAGCCCTACTTCATCATCCTATTCATTTTAAAATGAACATTCTTAATTGCGGCACAAATAAGTTTGATGCCCATGAATTGAAATCACTGATTCACTGAATATTTCATTGTTCTTATTGGTTTCTGTATCAGGGAATGAAAGGTCTTCCTGGTTTAGATGGTCGCCCTGGCAACTCGGGAGAGCCTGGTATTCCTGGCTCAAGAGGACAGCCTGGAATTGGCCTGCCTGGCTTCCCTGGTGACCGTGGTGACCCAGGAGTGTCTGGTCTGCCTGGTCTTCCTGGTATGGAAGGACAGAAGGGAGAACCAGGTAAGCTGTTCAATGTTCACAAGTAATAATAATAATAATGATAATAATAAAAAACTTTCAGCTCCCTGGGGAGTATTCAACCCAAATGTTCTTCATGTGTTTTTTCAAAGAGACCAATACTTCCAATATCCCATGGTTTTGTTCATAGCTTTAAATGATGGAAATAGTTTTGTTAAAAGTTTTCAACAGTTTGTTTCTGAAGATTTTTGGAAGTGCTCCGGATCACAACATGATTCAGAGTTGACTGTTAGAATCTGGCTGAGTTATCACAGTTTGAACATTATACTTTTGATTTTTCAGGAAGACTTCCCAGCAACATCAGGGACACATTGAAGGGCGAAGCTGGACAACCAGGTCTGCCTGGTCCGTCAGGTATTCCTGGCATGCCAGGATTGCCAGGACAGAAGGGAAATCCAGGTGAGAATGTAACTTGACCCCTCTGATGGTTTAATTGCTCTAAACTGCTAATGGAATGAAGCCTTCTATTTGATGTTGATTAATGATTTATAATCGACGTCTTTCAGGTTTGCCTGGTAACTCTGGTGTGGATGGCCTACCTGGATTTAAGGGAGAAGGTGGTCTGCCTGGTCTGCCTGGATTGTCTGGTCCAAGAGGTGAGGCAAACGGCAATGAAGTCAGTCTTTGTGTTGATGCTGCATCTAAGGTGTCCCCATATCACACATATACAGTGAAAAACTACACTACAAACAACAGAAATTACAAATCAACTGACACTACTAACTACAGAAACTACAAAACAACAGACAATACAAACAACAGAAACTACAAAACACAAACTACAGAAATAACAAAATGGTGACACTACAAAACAACAGAAACTACAAAACAACAGAAACTACAAAATGCTGAAACTACAAAACAACAGATGGTAAATTAACTTACATTGCTTGTCACTTCTTGTTGATATGAGTCACAATTTCCCCATTCGTTTGTCAAGTGTTGAGTCATGTTGATCTACTGTTGCAGGTCTGCCTGGTCCCCGTGGTGACAAAGGAGAGCCAGGATTGCCAGGATTGCCTGGACCAAATGGTCTGAAGGGAGATGGTGGTCTACCTGGTTTGCCAGGCATTTCAGGTATATACTCATTTGGAATGAACAAATATTCCTGCAAAAAACAGTTGTGTTTTACTGAGTTAGAAGTTTATCATACAATGAAATGAAATTGGTTCTCAGGCATTGACTTTTGAAAATATGTTGTGGGCGGTGTTCAAACAAGTATGTAACCAAATAATCATTTGTGTACCATCAACCTGGGAAAGGGTCTCCCTACATAAACAAGCATACAAACTCCTATTGCATGACCATAACACAAGATGCACAGTGAATCAGTGCCCATGTCAAGGGAAGTAACTGCATGCTATATTGGATCGCATTGTTTTTAAGTATTAGGATTTTTAAAGTTTTTTTGAAAATGGAAATATAAACGAAACGTGCTGCAGACATTATGATTATGGGTTTATTTTAGCCTTGTGCCAAAAGGAAATCTTGAAAGTATATTTGGATCTTTTTCCTGTTGGTAGTTTTGAGTGAGGCATTGATCTGGAAAATATGCAAATCAGGAAAATAATATTGGTCTATTAACACAATCATTTTTTTTAGCCTAACATATTGAATTCTTCTGCAGCATGATAATAAATGAGTTTGTCTGCATCATCACTCTCTTCTTCCAGATTGTCTTCAATGTATAATTCACCATTTTGTAACTATGTTCTAGGTTTGAAGGGAGAGCCTGGCTTTCCTGGAGAAGCAATGGTAGGACCCAAGGGAGAACCTGGTCTGCGTGGTCTCCCTGGAGAAGCAGGAATTGTTGGCTATGCTGGCCCAGAGGGTACGTGAAATAAGGGCAGATAAACCTGTGTTCACAATTAAGTGATTTCAAATGTAGATTTGATACATGTAAATTTCATTTGAAACT
Source organism: Haliotis cracherodii (assembly GCF_022045235.1). NCBI lineage: Eukaryota > Metazoa > Mollusca > Gastropoda > Lepetellida > Haliotidae > Haliotis > Haliotis cracherodii. The sequence goes on along the minus strand of NW_027266317.1, from coordinate 111,272 downwards.
GATCACACCAGCTTGATGCACTGATGTAGTCATCAGCCAAATCATGGTCTAGAATAGTGAGTGAGAGAATATGATTTTATGCCTCTTTTAGCAATATTCCAACAATATCATGGCATGAGGCAACAGAAGTGGGCTTCACACATTGTACCCATGTGTTGAATCGAGACCTTTTGGCGGGACAAGCAAACGTTTTAATCACTAGACTATCCTACTGGCCCAGGTCTAGAATAGATTTTATATCTCTTCCAGAACAATCAGAATGCAGGAATCAGAATTCTAAAATATAATGGAAGAATTATTCTGTTCTGGAGTTCATTCAGTCAGTGACCTGTCAAGACCCGGGGTAGAATAGGTATTAAAAAAAACCATGCTTTCGTAAAAGGCGACAATGCTTGTCGTAGAGGCAACTTACGTTGCTCGCTGACTTGGTTGATGCATGTCATTGCATCCCAATTGTGTGGATCGATGCTCATGACATCAATTACATGATTGTCTTGTCCAGACTCGATTATTTATAGACCGCCGTCATATAGCTGGAATATTGCTGAGTGCAGCATTAAACAACAAACAACAAACAAAATCATTCAGTCAGTATGGGAGGTGTAATATTCATTTGCTAAAAAAATAAGAAGATCCTGTATTTCATAAGAGCATCCTCTTTTTTATTCAGTACAAACATAGATTATATAGCCTGATAGTCCAGAGATATTGTAGTTTATCATTAAGGTCATCATTAAACTGAAATATCTGTTTGTGATGGAACTATTGACATCTTGAATCCCACATTGTGGTTTAAGGAAAGAATTAAAACTGGCTTGTTGAATGTCCTTGAATGTTATACTTTGTGGTATTGATGTGATCATTCGAAACATTATATATTCGGTGTATTTCAAATTTGAAATCTGATATTGCTTTTACAAGATGATTTTCGAATGAATTTGTTTCCTATGGTAAATTTATTCATTTGTGCTATTGCTATTGTGACATATTGTCATCACAGGTACGAGAATAATTGTAGATTTATCAAATCCAATTTTAAAAACGCATTCTTGTTAGAGGATACAAGGAGAGGGCGATCTAAGATGTTGTGAGATGTACTCATTCCTTTTCTTAGAATAAAATATGTTTAAGCTGAGATTCACGGAGACTTTTCGTTTGCTAGGTTTGCGTGGTAGTCCCGGCTTGCCTGGTCTCAAGGGGGAACCCGGCCAGCCTGGTTTGCCTGGTCTTGATGGTCTTCCTGGAGTGAAGGGGGAGTCTGGACGGGATGGACAACCTGGCTTCCCTGGAAACGATGGACCGGAGGGTCTGCCTGGACTTCCTGGTGAGTAGGATGTTCGTACATGAAGACTGCTAAGACCTCCTTCCAGTTGAAATGCATACCCTGATGTTCAGATGTTGAGAGTCATCATTAGATACAGTACAAATCAAGTGTATAATAATATTGTCATTTATGACTTGCCTGTTGTTACCTGCTCTCCCTGAATATTTTCTCCATTTATTTCAATTCATTATATAATGCAAAGATTTCCACATTCATTATATAATGCAAAGATTTCCACAATATTCATTTGCCGACTCCCAAGTCAGGTCTGATAATTTATAGTATTCACTTGACTAAAACTAGAATGGGATTATCTGTTTGGGGTGATATCTGTGTTTTGGATCTCCTAACACTATCATAGTTTGATATGTTGAATCAGCTTTCATCTCCTTATTATATGATAAAAAACTAATAGACTATATGACGTCATTACCTGTTTTTATGGACCTGAAAAATGCAATATCGAACTCGGACTTTGTCCTCTGTCATTGTATATTGTATGTTGTTGTGAAGCACTAATTGTTGTTTGTTGTCCTCCACAGGTGAGCCTGGCAGTAAGGGTGACTCTGGTTTGCCTGGCCTCCCTGGACTCTCGGGGCCAAAGGGTGAGAGTGGTCTTCCCGGACCTGCTGGACAATCCGGCCTTCCTGGACTTAATGGCGTCAGAGGACAACCTGGACTACCTGGTCAAGATGGTTTGCCTGGACTGCCAGGTCAGTAGAAGGAACATTTGTCGTCTTCCCTTTATGATTTTCTGTAATAGAAATTTATGGTTACCATATACGGCCCAACAATTCTTTTTACCGATCCCCAGTAACCTATGCTGGTCGTTAGAAGGAACCAAATGGATGGAATGGTCAGACTGAATGGCTTGGTTGATGCCGTGTAATTGTACCTTGACAGCATGGATTGATGCCCATGATGTCAATCACTGGTTTATCTGGATCAGACTCGATTATTGACTGGCCGCCGTCATATAGCTGGAATAATTCTGAGTGCGGCTTTAAACAACAAACAACAATTTAAACAGTGTAATTGTCTCTCAGATACCAGATAATGAACAGTGTCAGTGTCTGTTTAACAACTCATTTCTACACTGCTGATGCTGCAGGTGTGAAGGGTGATCCTGGACTGATGGGTTTCCCCGGTGAACCTGGACGTGAGGGACTTCCTGGTCTTCAGGGTTTGGCTGGAATCAAGGGAGAACCTGGTGCAGCTGGCTACCCTGGAGAAATTGGTCGTGAGGGCATTAGAGGTAGGTAATACTTGGTGACCCTAATTCTCGACGCTTGATTTCCTGAGGTATTAGTTGTGGAAGTGTCAGTGGAAGGTGTTATAAAGTTACCCTAGTCCTGGTTTTCAGTTATGTAGGATCTTAGCCAATAGATAATGTTATTGACAATGGGTTGATGTATGTGATATGTTCATATTTAGTTGAAGATAATAAGTTCAGAGGTAGCATGTCACTGACTATGAAAAAAGAGTGATTAAGATGTTCTAATGCTGCTTGTGTTTGACAGTAGGTGCCTGTTTGTTTCAGGACCTAAGGGCAACGGTGGTCTGCCTGGACTGCCTGGTCTGAAGGGAGACGCTGGTGAGGCAGCACTGCCTGGACTTCCTGGTGACCGGGGTGAAGATGGTCTACCTGGATTATCTGGCGAACGTGGACAGGATGGTGGGCTTCCAATAATTACAATCCTGTTAAAATCCATACAAACAACTTGCTAAGCTATATTCAACCCCAGATATTACAAGTGGGATATAACACACAATCTGTTATATTGTATACTGTTATAATTCCAATTAGAGAGACAATTGCTTTTATCTAAATGTGAATATAAAACTTTGGTTTTGAGGGTTCCCAGGAAATTTCTATACAGACAATCCAAACTGATACAGAGAGACTACATAGTTTAACTGTGTGGACTTGTTTGAAGGTCTGCCTGGTCTGTCTGGAGAAAAGGGAAACCCTGGTGAGCCTGGTATCGGCCTGCCTGGCAGAGACGGTGAGCCCGGAGTGCCTGGCCGTGACGGAGAACCTGGACTCCCTGGCCTGTCAGGACCAAAGGGAAATCCTGGACCTGTAGGCTTCCCTGGCCTCAAGGGAGAGAGGGTATGCATTCCCACCATATGATAAGCTCGTATTTTCTCCTATAATATCGGTAATCGGTATATCAGCAATCTAAATCAAATATAAATGTTTGTTTGTTTGTTTTTTAATGCCGAACTCAGCAATATGCCAGCTATATGACGGCGGTCAGTGAATAATCGAGTCTGGATTGACATCATGAGTATCGATCCACGCAATAGGGATATGATGACATGCATCAACCAAGTCAGCGAGCTTGACCGGCTGATCCCATTTTTCGCGTCTTACGACAAGCATAGTCACCTTTTACAGCAAGCATGGGTTGCTGAAGACCTATTTTACCCCGGATCTTCATGGGTCCCAATATTAATGACTGTAGATATAACATTAAGATGTACCAGATGAATTTCAGGTTGGAATTTGTCATTACATTTTGCAAAAGCACAGGCTCATAGATGATGCATATATCTCCACTGATTAGTGTTTCCTAACTCGTTATGATTGTATTTTGGTCATGTGTAGGGACAGCCTGGTCTTGATGGTCGCTCTGGCCAGCCTGGAAGAGATGGTCTGTCTGGAATGAAAGGTACGTCATCTACATACCATATTTTCTAGAGTATAGTGCACACTGTTTGAAAAAAACCCACAGCTTTGTAGAAAGGGGTGCGCATTACACACGCCATAATGAGTTTTGACGTTTTTGAGTTATGTCTTAAACATCTATTATGTTCAGAATGAAACCATTTAGGATACAGAAATTATTACCCTTTTGTGTTGCCATATCATAAATATATATTAGGAATATGAAATATGTATTATGCTCACAAAAGACTCATATATTAGTTTTTAATTCTCAATACGAGGTATTTATGATAGAGAAACCCACTTGGCTAAAAGTCTATTGATTACATCTCCATTATTCTTATAATTCCATAATTCTGGCATTATACCTCAAAAAACAAATTACTTGATTTGTGACAATGTACTGACATTTTGATTGTAGGAAACTCTGGTCTTCCCGGCCTGCCTGGAGCTCCTGGTAACAAGGGAGAGTCTGGTCTGCCTGGCCTGCCAGGAACTTCTGGCCTCAAGGGTGATGGGGGTCTTGATGGGCGGCCTGGCCTGCCTGGTTTGCCTGGTCCTAAGGGAGAGAGGGGATTCAATGGACGGGATGGAGAGCCAGGTAAACACAGATGCATGTGGACTACCATTACAGTGTCACTTTGTTGTAACATGAAGTAATTACACAATGACCTATGAGCAGGGAGTACCTACCGATTATCGGACTATAAGTGCAATAATGAGACATTATATCCAATTTCACCTGATATCGGTTCCCAGTAAATTATTGTAATGCATTTTAACACAATTTAATGAAATTTTCTTTATATCCCCGCGGATTGAAAATGCAATCTTCATATCTGTAGCCCAGTGAGTGTACCACTAGGCTACAGAGGTGCTGATAAATCACTATGCTTTTAAGAATGTCTTTTTCAAGTACCGTACGCCAGCAACAGATATTTTATGCCCGTTTCCTAAGGTTCATGTAAAATATGTTTGAAACATTAACATATTGATAAGTGTTGTTTTACGTTTCTTTTTTTTGGTTTATAAGTAAGAGGAAACACTTACACTCGGGTTTTTATCCTTCAGGTTCACGTTATGTAGCATGAGATCAACATAAAACATTTGTGCTTCATATGATGTATGGACAGTTACCATGGTAACTCATATATCTTTTCAGGTCTTCCTGGACTTAAGGGAGATGTCGGTGACTCTGGTCTGCCTGGTCTCCCAGGTTTGTCTGGAGCTAAAGGATCACCTGGTCTGTCTGGTCTGCCCGGAGCCCCGGGTATGTGAATCCTTCTTTATCATGGATAATCTCACAAACAGGAAAGCTCTTCGTAGTCAGTCCATTTGAGTGAGTGAGTGAGTCCTTACTGTCACCACTATTGCCATACATGTGAGTGAGTGAGTCCTTACTGTTGCCACTATTGCCATACATGTGAGTGAGTGAGTCCTTACTGTTACCACTATTGCCATACATGTGAGTGAGTGAGTGAGTGAGTGAGTGAGAGTGTAAGGCTACATTTAACAATATTCTAGCACTATCACGGCAGTCATGTGAATATGAGTTGTAAACACTTACATGTAATAGTGTAATATACGAGGTGCTAGCTATATCAGGGTGATGCTTGCTGTAAATGGCGACTATGCTTGTCGTAATAGGCGACTAATCGGATCGGGTGGTCAGGCTCGCTGACTTGGTTGTTGCATGTCATTGCATCCTAATTGCATGGATCGATGCTCATATCAATCACTGGATTGTCTAGTCCAGACTCGATTATTTACAGACCGCCATCATATAGCTGTAATATTGCTGCGTTAAAACAAACAAATATATCAGGATGATATATAATCAATCACATATAAAGTTCTTACTATGAGCAGTGTGATGATGTTACAATCTGTGCTTTCTGTGTCCAGGAGAGAAGGGTGAGCCCGGATTCCCCGGTCTGGATGGACTTCCCGGTCAGTCTGGACAACCAGGAGAGAGAGGTATGTTGTACACTTCCCTCTGCCAACTTTCTAACTGCTTTGTATCAGTGTTATATAGATTATTGCACTTTGAATTGTTTACTATTAAATTTTGTGATCACATTTTGTGAGTATAGACTAGATATCACCTAGGAAGACATTGGGGAACAAACCCTCACGCTTATCAGTGGATCGTACTGATAATATTTCATTCCTACATGATACTGGAAATCGACTGGTTATATTTTGATTCATCTCGACATATGTGGACTACTTTGGCTTGAACAGTAGGAATAACTGGTATATTTTGAGTTCTTGTAAATCTCATGGGAATAATTTTCCTTAAGGGAAAGTAGTTACAGTTTGTATACTTGGGACATACGACCCGTGAAGATCCGGGGTAGAGTAGGTCTTCAGCAACCCATGCTTGCCCTAAACGGTGACTTTGCTTGTCGAAAGAGGTGACTAACGGGATTGGTTGGTCATGCTCACTGACCTGGTTGATGCATGTCATTGGATCCCAATTACATGGATCGATGCTCATGAGGTCAATCACTGGATTGTCTTGTGCAGACTCGATTATTTACAGACCACCATCATGTGGCTGTAATATTGCTGAGTGACGCGTTAAATAACAAACAAACAAACAAACAAACTTGTGACATACATTGTAGGTTTGGATGGCCCGGCTGGCCCTCCTGGTCTTCCTGGACGCTCCACACAGGGTCTGAAGGGAGAGCCTGGACGTGTGGGAGGACCTGGCAATGATGGACGCCCAGGACTGAAGGGAGATCCAGGTGAGCAAATCTTACTTTGTGTGTATATTTGGTGAATGTTTCAGTAATGTGGATGGAGTACACAGATAGATTGTATTTATCATATAATGGGTAGGTTTCTTGGCAGGATAAAGCCAACGGGTAAAAACGATATCGGATATTGGGTCATGCGTGGATAGAGATGCAAATATCAATAGTCAAGTAGGGACTGCTTTCACTGTTTATAAATAAATATGGCGTCTCCTTTGTCATTTGGCAATGGAAAAACTATTGGGATAATTGCTATCATTATCAAAAGAATGGTCTAATATTCTGAAAATCAGTGTATAACTGTGACATAGCTAAGGCTTTTACAAGTTTTGATAACTTTGGAGATATAAATTGCGAAACAAATTAGCGAGGACACTGTATAAGAAACAGGTTTCAGTTGGAACTATATTAACTGTTGTCACTGTTCGACTGACAAATCACTTACCTTCTGACATAATATATATTAATGCGCACATTCCAGGAAGACTTGCAATGTTTAGGTAATGTCTGTGAGAGATAGGAAGATATTTTTTGAGCACAGAATTGGAGAGTGACATTATACCATCCCCAAAACACACTCGCGTATTAACCTCTTTTTCATCTAATATATGAAGGTTGGCGGAGTAATAGATCATGTTTCACTTAATACATGAAGGTTAGTTGGATACAGAAATGGTATGTACAAGATCTGGGGTAGAATAGGTTTTCAGCAACCCATGCTTGCCCTAAAAGGTGACTTTGCTTGTTGTAAGAGGTGACTAACGGGATTGGGTGGTCAGGCTCGCTGACTTGGTTGATGCATGTCATTGTGTCCCAATTGCGTTGATCGATGCTCATGATGTCAATCACTGGATTGTCTGGTCCAGGCTTGATTATTTACAGACTGCCATCATATAGCTGGAATATTGCTGAGAGCGGTGTTAAACAAACAAACAAACAAAAGTTGCAATTAGCTGCAAAATTGCTGATGCAGCATTAAGCAATAATCACTCGCTTCATCTTCAGATTTGTCCAAGGATATACATGATAGGTAAAGTAACCCAATGGACCAGGTCTTGTTATCAAGAATTTCATCCTTTCATATTTGAATGATTTCATGACGGTCATGTAATGGATGATGTCCCTGGCTTGGTACGTGTAATGGAGGTGATGTTGAGCCAGAGGTAGCTGAATACTTCTTATGTTGCAGGTATGCCTGGACTGGATGGTCTGCCTGGTGTGAAGGGAGATCCAGGACAATCCACCGACGGTCTTCCTGGACTTAAGGGAGAGCCTGGACTACCTGGACGATCTGGTCAGTGTTAATTAAATTATGATGTTTAAAGAGGGACTATGGTCTTCTAAGGGGCCACAATTCGCTGTGAAGAGAAAACTATGATTTTGGGTTCGAATCCTGGTTTACCCCGATTACCTTTCTAGGTTTGTCAGCACCATACCCGTGCTCGTGGGTTTCACCAAAGTGGTAAATATCTGAGACCTGCATCACTTCAGGCTTTCCTCCCACATTAAGCTGACACGCTGTGATATAACTGGAAAACTGTTAAAAGAGATGTTAAAACCCAGCTCACTCACTCAAACTCACTATGACCTTTGTGAAACTGAGACATTGTCTTGGTGTCATTAGTGACCTGTGTGAAACTGAGACATTGTCTTGGTGTCATTAGTGGCCTTTGTGAAACTGAGACATTGTCTTGGTGTCATTAGTGGCCTTTGTGAAACTGAGACATTGTCTTGGTGTCATTAGTGACCTGTGTGAAACTGAGACATTGTCTTGGTGTCATTAGTGGCCTGTGTGAAACTGAGACATTGTCTTGGTGTCATTAGTGACCTGTGTGAAACTGAGACATTGTCTTGGTGTCATTAGTGACCTGTGTGAAACTGAGACATTGTCTTGGTGTCATTAGTGACCTGTGTGAAACTGAAACATTGTCTTGGTGTCATTAGTGACCTGTGTGAAAATGACACATTGTCTTGGTGTCAATAAGTTCATCATTAACTGCTAGATTGACATACATGATTGAGTTTTTAGACAAACAACTTGGTTTTGCTTTTGTGGACTGCCAACTGGCCTTATCATAGCACCCCTTCATTGCAACTGTGGTTTCCATTTTGTTTGAGCTGTGTTCCAGTGATTTTCCTCAAGAAAAATAGCAATAGGAAAATCATTTCATCAACAGTTTATAGGACAGACTTCCCTATAATGACCAAATTTGATAAATAGTTTCATGACATTTTGGATGACACTCCTAGAAAATGAAAAATTCTGAAACCCTGTGTTCTGTTTTGTGTTTCAAAAGATGCTTGTCTGAAACTTGACATTTCAGTTGAAATATTAGTGATGATTTATGATTTCTTGTTGCTGCCCAGGTCTGCCTGGAGATCGTGGTCAGTCTGGAAGTGATGGTCTGCCTGGTTTACCTGGCCTCAAGGGCGACCGTGGACAATCTGGATTCCCCGGAGAGCAAGGACGTGATGGACTTCCTGGTCTTTCTGGATCCAAGGGTACGTTTCTTCGTGGTTTTATTTTTCATAAACGAGTATTACCTCTTTATGCCAATTGTTTTTTTCTTTTGAAGATTTGAACCATTAATAGTATAGTTTTTGGACAAAATAAGTTTCAAAGTACCTAGCAGGGTGGATCGATTAACTGTACTTGATACATAGGACGCTTTAGCGGAAGGCAGATGCACCGTTTCATTAGGCAGCAGATTGTAAACATGATCAGTCAAGGTTTCATGTTTGGTGTGTGCCTTATCTTCCTGTACTTAATACATTGATGATATTTTGGGATATCAAATTGTAGTAAACACTTTGTAGCCCTAGTAGCTTGTGATGTTGTACATGAAGAATGTAACCATATTGAATCTCAACTGAATTCTCAATGACCTTTCATTCAGGTAACTCTGGCTTGCCTGGACTCCCTGGCATCTCTGGTCAGAAGGGAGAGAGTGGTCTTCCTGGTCTTCCTGGACTCCTGGGACCAAAGGGAGAGGCTGGTCTGCCTGGTCTGTCTGGTCTGGATGGAGCACCTGGTTAGTTACTATTCATATACACTGCTGCAGTTCTCTGTCTGGTCTGTCCGGTCTGGATGGAGCACCTGGTTAGTTATTATTCATATACACTGCTGCAGTTCTCTGTCTGGTCTGTCCAGTCTGGATGGAGCACCTGGTTAGTTACTATTCATATACACTGCTGCAGTTCTCTGTCTGGTCTGTCCGGTCTGGATGGAGCACCTGGTTAGTTACTATTCATATACACTGCTGCAGTTCTCTGCCTGGTCTGTCCGGTCTGGATGGAGCACCTGGTTAGTTACTATTCATATACACTGCTGCAGTTCTCTGTCTGGTCTGTCCGGTCTGGATGGAGCACCTGGTTAGTTACTATTCATATACACTGCTGCAGTTCTCTGTCTGGTCTGTCCGGTCTGGATGGAGCACCTGGTTAGTTACTATTCATATACACTGCTGCAGTTCTCTGCCTGGTCTGTCTGGTCTGGATGGAGCACCTGGTTAGTTACTATTCATATACACTGCTGCAGTTCTCTGTCTGGTCTGTCCAGTCTGGATGGAGCACCTGGTTAGTTATTATTCATATACACTGCTGCAGTTCTCTGCCTGGTCTGTCCAGTCTGGATGGAGCACCTGGTTAGTTATTATTCATATACACTGCTGCAGTTCTCTGTCTGGTCTGCCGGTCTGGATGGAGCACCTGGTTAGTTACTATTCATGTACACTGCTGCAGTTCTCTGTTATTATTGAGCTTGTTTAGTCAGTGGCGTTGATATTATGTTGATACACTTCATACACTGCAAAATATGTTAACAATTACTGAAAAGTAGTTTTGTGGAATGTCAACTGTTAACTTTAGCATACTTTTACTTGTCCTTTTTTAGGTCAGCCTGGTGGCTTTGGTTTGAAGGGAGAGCCTGGTTTGCCCGGTGTTGTGAATTACGAACAACTTCCTAAAGGAGATCGAGGATACAAGGGAGACCCCGGTCTTAATGGTCTGCCAGGTCTGTCCGGACCCAAGGGAGAACCAGGACGCCCCGGTAAGAGAGACTGCTTGTTCTAATGTAATGGTCAAATACATATGTTATTTTGGAATAACTATTTTCTTGATTTAGTACGTTTGTGGAGGATCCTGTGGTAGGACAGATCGTGTGAACCTACTAAATGGGTGAAGTGTCATTGTAACACAGAGGTGTGGATCCTTATATCAATCACTTGATTGTCCTGTGTAGATATTTTAGGATACACCAGTCAAGACAAAGCTTCAGGTTATATATAGGCGGTTGTCATATAGCCGGAATATTGCTAAGAGCTGCATTAAACAACAAACAAACACACAGTTGTGAAAAAATAACATTCTTTGCTTTTGGACTAGTTTTTGATTTATTACTGATGTACATGTACAGCCAAGAGGAACATAAATGTTAGATGTTCCATCTTGTGTTTTTCTCTTTGCTAAGGCAGATGCAGGTTTTTTATACATGGCACATTGCACAGAGAGGACACAAAATGCTGGAAAAGTGTTCAGACATGAAATTTTCAACAATTATTATGACCTGATTTTCAGGATCTCCTGGTATTCCTGGTGAGCCTGGTCCAAGTGGTCTGCCTGGATTCAAGGGAGAACGTGGTAACTCTGGTCTGCGAGGTCTGGATGGTCTGCCCGGTACTGCAGGAACACCAGGTAATCCTAATTACTGATGCTAGTATTGAAAACAGTGAGGTGGCAGTGTTACAATGTTCTCTCATGATGACAAAGTTCTGGCATCCTTCAATATGATATTACTGGAATATTGCTGAAAGTGGAATAAAACTGTGCTCACTCACTCACTCACTTAAAAAGAGTGAAGTTATTTCCAGAATGTTTGTTTTATTATAGGCAACATTAACCTCGGTAGTTATCCCATTTTTTGGCAAAACGTGTACAATGAACAAAACAATGTCCTGAACATTTTGTGGGAAATTTTTAGTAGTGAAGACTGAGCACACTATTTCAGTGAAAATATCCACCAGATTAATCAGGATCCCTTACTTTTTGAAAAATGATACAGAAAGAAAACATTGGTACACATTTTTTGTATGGTATACCTGACTATCGTAAAACCTGAACTCTCTCTCGTCTGAAGGTCAGCGTGGTCCATCTGGCCAGCCTGGTGACCGGGGTCTGCCTGGCCGCTCCCCACCCACCGGCTTCCTCCTGGTGCGCCACTCCCAGTCCCAGGAAGTACCCAGCTGCCCACGTGGTCAAGCCCAGATGTGGGATGGTTACAGCTTGCTCTACATTGAAGGAAATGAGAAGTCACACCACCAAGACTTAGGTGAGACAGCTTCACAGACAGCAGAGGGTTCCTGTATCAGCTGCGGGGTAGAAAGGGCCATCTGACTTTACAGGACTTGGTGGCTACAATGTTGTGATGTGCAGATGATGCCCTCATCTGGAGCCTGTGGTGTATAAACATATACTGTCCTCTAAAACCAAATGGGAGTGTGTGCTGACATCTGATTGGTTGAAAATCAGTGCAGGGCTTGTGTTGCCTTATTGTTCTAAGCTATGTCCCAGATTTCTTATTGGTGTTAATGATTGCTGTTTTGCATCAATGATTAAATAAGCCGTCTGTGAAGTTATCATTGTTGACATATTTATTATGTATTAACCTCAATCTGTTTTCGCATTTATGCCTCCATAAATTCAAAAAAAGATTGACGTCAATTCTTAATCATAGGAATCTTTAGTTGATTTTTGCAGTTGATTATGTGGAGTAATGAAACCGGCAGGTGATCATCTGTAAACAATTAATGTTAAAAGAGCAGTTGCATGTTTGCTCTTAGGGTATATCCTGATGTACCCTATTTTTGAACAGTTAAGATGGCATTTCTGATATTTCGAGGGATGAGTGAATCAAAACTCAAATTCTGGTTCATAACAGTAGGTGATGTCTTTAACGATAGAATTCAGCTACTTTCCGATATAAAAAAAGTCCTCGATGAATGGCGTGACCTCCATTTCCCTGTCTGTAAACTTCCGCTGCACTCGAGTGACGACACCTATTTTTGAACACCTGATTGGTTTGGTACTTTAGCAGTGTTTCGACATGTGAACAGATATGTTTTGGCGCACAGTTGTCAACATAATTACCCAGGTCGTTTTTTAAACTCAAACAGTGATTGAAAGTTTGAAACCTATTCACAAAATATGAATACTTCTCAAATTATAGTCTTCACACTATTCCACTCTTCCTTTTCAACATGACAAGGGCACCAAAATTCTGAATGACGACGAATGTTCTGACAGGTGTAGAGTACTTCACATGAACCATATGTTGACAGGCCAATCGTGTGAACTGTCAAGCCTTGATGACATCACACCTTTTGTTATAATGCGACAAATCACTATCAATATGGCTGTTTGAAAATAGGTGTCGTTCGAAAATAGGGTACTCAACGATATATGTTATGAAAGATTCAGTCAACTGTTGATACCCATCAATCAGAAAAAATGATTGTTTACTGACGATGAAGGTACTTCGTCAGTTCATATGAGGACAGTCATAATGTCTATCACTGGATTGTCTGGTCCAGACTCGATTATTTACAGACCACCGTCATATAGCTTGAATATTGCTGAGTGCAGCATTAAACAACAAACAAACAAACAAAGATAAGGACAGATCATTTATAAAGGTTAAGTTTCAAAAAGTGTTACTATATAGTACATTGTTTACAAACAACATATGGTCATGAGTGAAAAAAATAGTTGCTTGTGCATCTTTGATATGTTAGTTTCGTATTTAATCCAACTTTTTTGTCATTAACTAAATGTTTTTCTTGATTTTCAGGATGGGCCGGATCCTGCATGCCTCGTTTCAGCACCATGCCTTTCTTGTTCTGCAACGTGGATAACGTTTGCAACTACGCCAGCAGAAATGACAGGTCCTACTGGCTCTCAACAACTGCCCCTATTCCCATGATGCCTGTAGCTGAGGGAGAAATCCGTCCATATATCAGTCGCTGTGTTGTGTGCGATGCTCCCGCTAATGTGATCGCTGTCCACAGTCAAACGCTTCAGATACCAGATTGTCCAAATGGATGGAATGGCCTCTGGATAGGTTACAGTTTTGCCATGGTAAGTTTATCAGTGTCCAGAAACTGACTTCTGAAAGAAATATTTAACTTCTTTTTCTGAACTTCTATGCCATCTATTCACAGTTATCAAACATATACATTAGAATCATAGTTTTATTTAAATATCATTTCTTTCCTATTCTATCCTAAGACAGCTTTAATCCACTACCTTTTAGTGGTTGATCTGATTGATAATATCATTACGAAAGAAAATAGTTTCTAATGTCAGTAAATCATTATTGTCCAATATTTAGAATATTTGAGAGTTGCTTGTAAGATTCAAATGTATTTACTCTTGTATTCATTCTTGTTAAAGCAATTATAGTTAAAGTACATACCCAGATGTCTGTAGGTTTCCGATTACTGAAGTGCTTCTGTATTAGTGTCGAGTATTAACACAATGTATATCCATGTTGTCTATTAACACAATGTATATCTGTGTTGAGTATTAACACAATTTATTACTCCCCAATGAAGTGCTCAACCATTCAATAAACATACACTGTATTACACATTGTGTAATCCCAAAGCACATGCTCATGTACTGCAGAACAAGTGTCACGAACAAATATTGAAAACTCCCAACATCCCTCAGCTTATTCAATGACATTGCGCATAGTAATGATAGATCACTGATAGGAGCTTATGCACACTCATGACCCCAGCCACCCTGTTGCTAGGCTGACATCACATGGCATTGTTTTGCCGATGATCTTGCAATGAATTCCCCAAATTATGTCTTAGGGCATTGCGACGAGATTGTAAGCTTTGTGGTGCAGAGCCCTGCTCCAAAAGGTGATAGTAGCGCAGCGACAGTCCTAAGACTATGAGTTACGTTAACCTTAGCGCTACAATAACTTTATGGAATGGACTCAAGTATAAACACAATGTATATCCATGTTAAGTATTAACACAATGTATATCCATGTCATGTATTAACACAACACATATCCGTATCAAATATTAACACGATGTATATCTCTGTTGAGTATTAACACAATGATATCTGTGTCGAGTATTAACACAATGTATACCCGTGTCGAGTATTAACACAATGTATATCCATGTTGAGTATTAACACGATGCATATCAGTGTTGAGTATTAACACAATGTATATACGTGTCAAGTATTAACACAATGTATATCTGTTTCAAGTATTAACACAATCTATATTTGTGTCGAGTATTAACACAATGTATATCCGTGTCGAGTATTAACACAATGTATATCTGTTGTTCCAGCACACAGCAGCCGGTCCTGGCGGCGGTGGCCAGTCTCTCTCCAGCCCTGGCAGTTGCCTTGAAGACTTCCGAGCCACTCCATTCATCGAATGTAACGGTGCTCGTGGCACTTGTCATTACTTTGCTAATAAATACAGCTTCTGGCTCACTACTATAGAATTAAATGAACAATTTAGTTCACCACGTTCACAAACACTTAAAGCAGGAAACCTCCGGACTAGAGTTAGTAGGTGTCAAGTTTGCATCAAAAATGTGTGAGATGGTCATAATATGGTCTCTTGTTCATAGTATTGTAAAACATGTAGGCGATATTGATGAGTCAAGAAAAGGGAAATTTTGTCTTTTGTCCTAAAGGCATGAAAAATGTGATGTTTTTGTTTGTACTATTATGGAAGTCAATTTTGATGTCTATAATTTTATAACTGACTACCAGGGCAAGCCAACTCGTGCCTTATAACTGATTCAATGGTGCTATGTTTTCTGCGGCGAAGACGTGAGAGTTTCATGCTCAAGTTTACTCTATTTTCTATTATCGCATAAGAAACCTATTTACGTCCGGGATTGCCTGAATAACTCTTTACTTGACAAGGCACTGACTTAGTGTAAGAGAGATTGGACAGGAAAGCAGTGCAAAGCACCGAAGGATCAGAAAATCTTTAACTGTACAATAACAACATTACTGATGCTCAAACTATCTGAAGGTACTCAACTGGTTGGTCAGAAACTAGCAATACTGATGTGCTTTGTCAAGTAAAGAGGTCCTATGATCCCAGCAACTGTGATTATAAAATATGTCACTGCCATCAATCATAACTTAATGTATTTCTGGATTATAGTTCCCCGTTTGCAGCATTCTTGTGATGTATTGTCAATACAGCCAAATAATAGTCATGCATTTTATACCCTACTGATGCCTTTTAAATGAAATCCGGCCAAACTGTTTTTCAGTGTTTTCTTTTAAAACAAATTTGTCAATTGTTTTCATTGTCTGAAAAATTGAAAGCCCTTGTGAAGATGACTTTTGTTAGATACCTCGGATCACAAAGTTCCATCTGACAGGCTTCTGTCCTCTTCGGAAGCATTCTTCTGGCATAGAATACTCATGTATATAGATGACGTTTGTATGCTGGTCTTGTATGGTCGTTTCTATTGTATAGTACAGATTTGACACTCTTGTCTCTTTCTCTCCTAGTCATAGTGTTTCGTAAGTGCCAAATTTCTACCATCACAACCTCTGTGCTCTAGTAGTTCTTCTAGAGGTATTAGGCATAATGTGCAATGTTCTGAAATCAACAATTGATGAATATATGAACAAACATTTGATAAGAACAATAAAGTCTTTTACACAAATACTGCTTGGTCTTGTTTTCATTAGTATCTGAACCTCTGGGGATAAGCAGCTTCATCAGGGTCCACATGCCAGTTATGTCACAGCAATGACAGCATGTTTGTTTTGTTTGTTTGTTTGTTGTTCCAAGCCGCACTCAGCAATATTCCAGCTATATGACGCCGGTCTGTAAATAATCGAGTCTGGACCAGACAATGCAGTGATTGACATCATGAGCATCAATCTACGCAATTGGGATACGATGACATGCATCAACCAAGTCAGCGAGTCTGACCACCTGATCCCGTTAGTCGCCTCTTACGACAAGAATAGTTGCCCTATAGGGTAAGCATGGGTTGCTGGAGACCTATTCTACCCCGGATCTTCACGGGTGTACTGGATGGAAAGAACGATACGAGCAAATCTTTTGGGAAGATACATATTATTGTTTGAAATGTTTGTGTTATTCGTGCTGAAATATACACCGATCAACACAATGTTCAAGAGGCGTTTTTGTGTTTCTGAAGTCGAACATATGATGACGAGGAATCAACGCAAAATAAATACATATCTTTACAAAAATGCGAATAACAGCATACCAAAAATGATTCAAAATATTTCTGAATAATTTGACGGTTTTCTAATTCCCCCCAAAATCACAATTACAGTTTTGTAGTTGAGCGGCCGTGAACAACAATGCTACTGTTTCAGATTTAATGTTTAAAGTAACGTACCACCTAGATGTTTTCCGAGCTTGCTGCTGCAGCTCCTTATAAGGAAATAGTAGTTCATCCAAGACACAGAGCTAAAAGAGAAAAGTCAGCAAAGCCACAACGTTTACACAATGTTGCCTGGATGTTGTCACAATATAACTACTTCCTTGCTGTAATCTCACAACTCAGTGTTTCCCATCTTTCCACTAACTTAAAGTGTTCGAGATGTGTAACCTTAGAATTGATTTTCACATTGTGCGAGGTCGATGGAGTAAGGTCATTTATAGTGTTAGTACAGCAATGTATGAAAGTAAGAGCTTGCGATGTTTATCAAAAAATGAGAGTCAATTCATATTTTTCCATATATTTTTTGTTGGTATTCCGTAGGAATAATAGCATCCCGTACATGTGACATAATGTGTCTGTATGTGCGCAAAATTACTACCAATATTGTCTTGTACTAAAGTAATACACCATTCAGCGATTACATGAGCATTTGGACCTGTGAAGACCCTGGTTAGAATAGGTCTTCAGCAACCCGTACTTGTTTTAAGAGGCGACTGACGGGATCGGATGGTCAGGCTCGCTGACTTGCTTGATGCATGTCATCGTATCCCAGTTACGTAGATCGATGCTCATCGATGTCAATCACTGCATTGTCTGGTCCAGACTCGATTATTTTCAGATCGCCGTCATATAGCTGGAATATTGCTGAGTGCGGCGTTAAGCAAGAAACAAAACAATAAAAAAAAACATTGGCTGGCGTCTCATCCCACCGCAGATCATGCTTTACATTTGGCGAGTTCAGTCACTATGGAAGAGAGTGTCTTTTCTCACCACAGTCGAGAACTTACACTTTTTGATTTGCCAAACGTTCAGGCAACATGGGATACTGATGTACCCCTCGCCATTTTATCTGATCACTGACGTGCTGTCCATGCATGATGTAAAATTTCAGTGTGTGTTTTGTTTGTTGTTCAACCCCGCACCCCAATATTACAGCTATATGGCGGCGGTCTGTAAATAATCGAGTCTGGGCCAGACAATCCAGTGATTGACAGCATGAGCATCAATCCACGCAATTGGGATCAATTGACAGCGAGCTTGACCACCCGGTCCCGTTAGTCGCCTCTTAGGACAAGCACAGTCGCCTCTTACGACAAGCACAGTCGCCATTTACGGCAAGTATGGGTTGCTGAAGACCTGAGTTCAGACGCAACGCGGCGGTATAGTTCCCTTATTCTTTGTCGGCAGTATATCATGACCTTAAGAATTTAGAATTAAAATGGAAAGAAATATACGGAAGAAAAAAAAGAACAAGATGTTTATAGTCATGATTCACTAAAATAACAAAGACAAGCTTTACAATGTATAGACATTACTGCGACTCTCATACCTTATTTTCAAAAATACTTTTAACATGGTGTCATCCTTCACTCAACCCGCAGCCAGGTGTAATTATGTTTACATTGTAATCAGTGACCTGAGATGACGCGTTCCAATACGAAAAGTATATACTACCGACTTATATCGGTCAGGAAAGTTAATTTGACTTAACCAAGGCAATTACCAGTTATTGTTTTATTGGGTCACGGATGACATAGTCGTCATGGGGACACAATTCGCTGTGCAGAGTTGCGTCCCTTGGGCGTTCCAGGACTATATAGTCGTGGATTCGAATCCAAATTTTCCTCTGATTTTGAATCGAGTTTTTTCAGCACCATACCCGTGTGTGTGGATTGCAGTCCATCGGTCTTTCATCCCACCCCATACGGACATACCTTGATATAACACCTTCATTGCAATACGGCTGAAAACTATTTTAGTAGTATTATTGGGAGTCAGTGAGTGAGTGGGTTATAACGTCGCTTAAAACACTATTCCAGATGCCCGAAGTGATGCAGGTCTCAGACTTAGACACGTTAGACACGTTTGAGTTTTGACAAATGAACACTTGAAATATTGGTCACATACGTTCAAATGTAATATTCAAAGGAACTTTATGGGACAATGATTAAAGACCAATGTTAAGCATCACCACATATTGTGAGATGTAAAACAGGGTTTGAAATTAACTATGAGACTCAAAGGGTACTTGTCTTGTGAAAAGTTGAAAATTTAGGGGGCTTCCTTAATTCAAATACTATAGCAGCAATCCTGGAGGACCCCAGGACCACCTTATTTTCCAACATATAAGAAAACAATTCATAACATGAATGATTTCTGTTAATTTCAAGCACTGCCAAACATTTTTGCCATTTCTTACAAGAAAAGTGATCAATAAATTTAATGGCCTGAACAACATATATGATTTAAAGTATCATCTTCCTATACTGGTCCCTATCTCAGAAAAAATGGGTCTTTAATGTTCAATATGCCAACAGGCCCGTGAAGATTCGGGGTAGTATAGGTCTTAAGCAACCCATGCTTGCCGTGCAAGGCGACTAACGGGATCGGGTGGTCAGGCTCGCTGACTTGGTTGATGCAGGTCATTGATCCAAATTGCGTGGATCGATGCTCAGGATATCAATCACTGGATTGTCTGGTCTAGAATATTTACAGACCGCCGTCATATAGCAGGAATATTCCTGAGTGCGGCGTTAAACAACAAATCAAACCAAACTAAACCAATATGCCAACAAGACATTTGACCGGCATGAACAATCCGTGAAGATCTGGGTTACAAATGATCTTCTGCAATGCATGCTTGTCGTATCTCTAATGAGATTGGGATATCAGGCTTGCTTATGCGGTTTATGCATGTCCTGGCATCCTAATTGGTTAATTCAATCACCAGATTGTCTGATCCAGACCTTATTATTACGGACGCTGTCATATTGCTGAAATACTGCTGAATGAGGCGTTAAACAACAAACAAAACTAGCATGTACAGCTTTGAGCCCCATAAATCTGCAGCTTCCTCAGCTGTTTCTTGGAAGGTTTGAAAAAGTTAGCTTTAATTTAGGTAAAAATCAATTAATAAACAAATAGGTTCTATTATAAGTACCATTGTATATTCTACATCATAGCAAAGTCTTTTGGTCTGTGGTCTCTGAGAAATGAAGTGTGAAAGATTCTTTCAGATTTTTTACCATTTTCTTTTTTGGAAGTGATTCATATTTTTCATTCTTCAAGCAGGAACAGCTCTGAGTCAGATGTGTTTCTATATAGCATATCAAGGTTACTGTTTTCTGTGCCCGTTGGATCTTGAGAAGTAGTTTCTAAAGATTACGCATAATTTTACTGAGGCAAAGTTACGGTCAAAACCTGCTATTTACATACCATAGTCAGTGGCCACTGGACATATATTGAATTATCTGAACAAATAACACAGGTGTAATGGCTTACACTTGCGTGCTTGCCATTTAAACCAAACGGTAATTTGGAAAGAGAGTTTTTTTAACAAACTTTAGGCTGACATTATTAGAGAGATATCATGCGAGTTTAAACAGCGTTGTGTTTTTTATGAGAAATGGTCAAAACAACCCAAATTCACACTGGATACACTCACGGCGCATCTGTGAATACAAGAATGCTTTCCATTCACAATTATCGGTCATTATATTCATGAACATTGCTTCATTATTTCCTGAGAGGATTGACACCAATGAGCATGTCTTGCCTCGGCCGCACCCAATGCCTGTTGGTGCAGTCTAGTGCAAGTCTTGCTAGATCCGTGTCTACAACTATATCTATAAATGCAAAATATCCTTTAAAAATATTTATAGTACAGAAAAAAAAAACCTTATGTATCTACGGGCTGATAAGGTATCCCATGGCACATCACATTTTGCTTATAAAACAGCTAACATCGTCGTTGCCAAATTTAAAATTCACTGCCTGGTCGCCATTTTGTTCAAGAAAGTTCAAGGTCGTGTTGGATAGTGCTAGACTAACGCCTGGACTCTGAAAATATATATTTTTGAAAGAAACAACTCCATTTAAATTGAAAAGGAGCCCTAGTGAGACGGGAGATTCCTGATCCTGAGGACAAATTTGCTATTGCATTGCAGAAAGGGCTTGGCAGAAGGGAAAAGAATATGGTTCAGGGGCTGTAGTAAGACATTCTAGGATCCGCTTCTACCCACACATACAAATAATGTAAATTTGTCAATATCTCATCTTTTTCATTTACAGTTTTATACAATAGATCGAAGTAGGAATGCAGTTTAATTTTCTATTTTAAAACAGTGTCAATAGATATCTGTGTGTGTATATCAGAAGAATGTGTGACCCACAGTATGAAACATACAGTAATTTCGAGTTTATTCTACTTACTTTCTGTACCTGTCAGGTTTACGCAGAATATTAGATTTGGAGTCAGTCTCTATGTAATTATGCAAGTTGCGACACAAGCAGAAGAGTACCAGATAAATTTAGATGGATCTTTCACAGAGGGCTTGAAACTGGTGACGTCAGGGATCAAACACATGACGTCATTACCTTTGTCCTTGTATCTTATAAACTTGACAGTGACTCAGCTATAAGTGGTATCAAGTCAAATCTCAGCTTGGCGTGAAAACCTGTAAGTTTGAAGGAATGTTAACAATCAAAAGGCGTGTGCTTCATGACATGGATTGTCGGATTTGCACTAACACCATAATGTCCTCTGAAGGAAGAATGGATTTGTGTTACCCAAACTTAAAAAAAAGAGACAACGTCTCGTTACGTAATTGCGGGTGTGGTCAGAAATTGAAGAGGCAACATAATGTGAACTTAAACATATTGACGCTAAACAGAAAAAGAAACTTAGTTTTTGACAACCCCTTAAAGTACTTTGGGGGATCATGAAATTATGTCATACAGTGTTAAACACGAAAACAGAATTTACAATGTACAATTTGTGTTTGTTTGTTTGTTTGTTTGTTTAACGTCGCACTCAGAAATATTCCAGCTATATGAGGACGGTTTGTAAATAATCGAGTCTGGACCAGACAATCCACTGATTAACATCATGAGCATCTATCGTGGTATTACTGTTGAAGCAAAATTTATAGAAATTGGCATGGAGATTTAGTACACATTCAGAAATCTATACAATCTCCAGTGGAATGTATAGATGCGTACGTGACAGCTCTGTAGACCATCTGGTTTACATTTATACATCAGACCCGTGAAGATTCTGGGGTAGAATAGGTCTTCAGCAAACCATGCTTGCCGTAAAAGTCACCTTGTCGTAAAATGCGACTAACGGGATCGGGTGGTCAGGCTCGCTGACTTGGTTGATGCAATCACTGGATTGTCTGGTCCAGACTCGATTATTTACAAACTGCCGTCATATAGCTGGAATATTGCTGAGTGCGGCGTTAAACAACAAACAAACCAACAAACCAACCAACAACATTAATACATCAAGTGTTTTCTGCTGGCACTCGGGTGCCTTATTGTGTTCATAAATGGGGATTACAGTGCTGAAGGAAAAGGACAGGATGGTTCATGTGAAGCTGTGATTTTTCAGTCAGCCCTTCACAACATGTGTAAGGACATGCCAAAAAATACTTTATCACTCAATACCTTGCTGTCTAGGACATTTAGCTAGTCCAGTGTACGATTTCTTCTTCAATTTGAAGGATCGTATGCTGCACACGCGCACGCCCGCACGTATTCAGTGGATGTCGTATGAAACAGTGAAAAAGTTACCTTACATGATACAACTTGATGAACATTTCCAAAGCACATGGAATTTTATTTGATTCAGAAGCATTGTTTTAGTATGCCACTATTCATTATCATCCTAGACTGGTGACTGTTCCCTCCCCTCGGGGTAGACTTGTTCGTGGTATTTTTCCACTGGAGGTTGTGAGGTTCCGGAGGCGGTGGTAATATACAGTCCAGTTAAAAAAAACCTATTTTTTTGCGGACACAAATATTATCAGTGAAGCAATCGAGGTACATTCGAGTTCTGTTTCTAACATGACAAACTGATGGTGAAAGACAATGGAACGAACAGGCACAATTCACCAGTCATGACACTGGTCACATTCCTAGCAATTATCACCAACGGTAATACTTACAAAGACAACAGGGCAACCGGGCTATCAAATTATATCTTGTTTGGCTTAATGCGAGTCCTATTTGATAAACATAATTCCGAAGACATAGGTAATTTACATTAGGGATCTAAGGTGCAGTAATTCTTTCGAATAACTATAAACGCCCCCCCCCCCCCCCCTCCTCCCTCCGTACCAACCATGCCAGAATCCTCCGATAGTGGGTCTCTATTCAAGATTCTCTCATCTGATTATAACGACTATTGACTATCAAACGTGTATGAGATCGATGATCAATGTTCCCGTGCAAACGTGTTTCCATTAACTCACCTGACTCGATTACTTGCAGATCACCACCATCATTACAGCTGCCCGAGTGCACTGTTAAACAACAATCAACCAACTGTTCGTAGTTGACGTTCCAAACTGTGCCAAGTATTTGTACAGAGAGTGTTGTGTCACTGTGCATATGTTGGATAAAACACGAAAATCCTCATCCGAAGATGTTTTATCTTATTTATAAACCCAAAGAATTGTCAACACTTTCCGTGAATCTTTGGAAACGGTCGTAAAATATCTCTGACTGGTGTATAATTATATTCTTGAAAATGAGATTCTTAAAGCATTGTGATTTATTTAGTGTTTTTTCCCCGAGCCTATGGCTACGAACGATTGATCCATTTAAATGTAAAATCAACAGTATTTTGTGTGTGAAATCGGGGAAGAGGGTAAACATTGGTACATTTGTTTGTAACAAATTCATGAAAATGAGTTGGTAGCATTAATACGAGAAACGTTGGAATACGCTTTGGGATATGTTTGTTTGTTTGTTTGTTTGTTTGTTTTTTAATGCTGCACTCAGCCATATTCCAGCTGTATGATGGCGGTCTGTTAATAATCGAGTCTGGATCGGACAATCCAGTGATTGCTTTAAGGTATCAATGATATACACCTTATATGGCATCAGGAACTCTTTGGGACACATTTAAATTGATATATAAAGTTTAAATCTATGTTACACTAGACAAAATACTTAAGTTTGAGAATAATTAACATGTATATATAAGAGATACCCCCTTAATGCAGTGTCAGTCTTACACAAGTGAGATAATTTCATCTAATAAATGATAGTGAGTTAGTGACTAAGGGTGATTTTACGCTGCTTCAAGCAAATTCCAGCAATATCATGAAGGGAGAACCCTGTGGGGATTTGAAACAGCCTTCGGCATGACCAGAAAACACTTTTACCAATAGACTAGGGTAGAACACATGGGTTGGTCATCAAAGGTAACAACCAGGATGTTTATGCTAATCTTGAAATAACGAGGTAGGAAATGAATTCTAAATTTTTATATCATATATCTTCGGATTGTTATTTATCAAAAGTAAACTTGGAAGATTTTGAGTATATGATTAAATGTTTTGAATTGATACGTTTGCTAATATAAACCATGCATGATATTTGTAAATAATCAAATTATAGTGGTCTACTATTTAGTTTTGAATTTTGGGGCGAAAAAAGATATTTTGTAAGTAAAATTAACTTAATTTGCGAAACAAATTGTCTCAATTGTTTGCATACATATGAAATAAAATATCAATACCCGTAACGCTTTATCATGTGACGTAGAGTAGCCAGAATAGTTTTGCTACACAATGACAAAACGCCCCCGAGTAAATAAATGTATGGTACACATGCTTACGCAAATGATACTATGATGGCGTTTTATAGTGTAAACCTATCTACCAAGTAGGGGTATCATGTGTCTATTATAATGCTACTTTGTTTATTTCACAAAAGTGATGTGGTAGAGCGTCCGCCCAGAGAGAGGGGGGTCCGAGTTCGACCCCCGGCCGCGTCATACCAAAATACGTTATAAGATGGTACTTGTTGTTACCCTGTCTGGCGCTTGCTTCGGATACATTCCAAGCATTATTATTTGGTGTCTATTATTCCGCGTCCTTTGTAATTCACCAAATGAGACAATACTAACCAACTTCAAGGCAAGCGTATGTAGCAGGTAGGCAATAGGATTATCGCTTGAAAGGATCTTTCTCCCAAAGGAATAAGTGTATCATATAAATACTTACCTCAGTAATAGTGTTATGGCATCTAAGTTTAAATTCCAAGCATGAATATTATGTGTCTATTATTACGCGTCTTTCGTAATCTACCAAATGAGACAATTCTAGGCTCATTTCGAGACAAGTTGTACATAGCGACTACGCAATAGTAGTATCTCTTGAAAAGGTCTTTCTCCCAAAGGAATAAATGTATCATATTAAACCTGCCTAAATGTTAGTGTTATGGCTTCTTAGGATATATTCCAAGTATGAATATTTTGTGTCTATTATTACGCGTCTTTCGTAATCTACCACATGAGACAATTTTAGGCTATTTCGAGGCAAGCTGTTGATAGAACACGCAATAGTAGTATCGCTTGAAAAGATCTTCCTCCCAAAGGAATAAATGTATCATATAAATACTTACCTAAATAATAGTGTTATGGCTTCTTAGGATATATTCCAAGTATGAATATTTTGTGTCTATTATTACGCGTCTTTCGTAATCTACCAAATGAGACAATTCTAGGCTATTTCGAGGCAAGTTGTACATAGCGACTACGCAATAGTAGTATCGCTTGAAAAGGTCTTTCTCCTAAAGGAATAAATGTATCATATTAATACTTACCTAAATAATAGTGTTATGGCTTCTTAGGATATATTCCAAGTATGAATATTTTGTGTCTATTATTACGCGTCTTTCGTAATCTACCAAATGAGACAATTCTAGGCTATTTCGAGGCAAGTTGTACATAGCGACTATGCAATAGTAGTATCGCTTGAAAAGGTCTTTCTCCCAAAGGAATAAATGTATCATATTAATACTTACCTAAATAATAGTGTTATGGCTTCTTAGGATATATTCCAAGTATGAATATTTTGTGTCTATTATTACGCGTCTTTCGTAATCCACCAAATGAGACAATTCTAGGCTATTTCGAGGCAAGTTGTACATAGCGACTACGCAATAGTAGTATCGCTTGAAAAGGTCTTTCTCCTAAAGGAATAAATGTATCATATTAATACTTACCTAAATGATAGTGTTATGGCTTCTTAGGATATATTCCAAGTATGAATATTTTGTGTCTATTATTACGCGTCTTTCGTAATCTACCAAATGAGACAATTCTAGGCTATTTCGAGGCAAGTTGTACATAGCGACTACCCAATAGTAGTATCGCTTGAAAAGGTCTTTCTCCTAAAGGAATAAATGTATTATATTAAAACTTACCTAAAAATAGTGTTATGGCTTCTTAGGATATATTCCAAGTATGAATATTTTGTGTCTATTATTACGCGTCTTTCGTAATCTACCAAATGAGACAATTCTAGGCCAGTTCGAGGCAAGCTGTATATGACACTTCGCAATTCTGCCCCATTTCAAGCCACCTCTGTAACAGTAGTATCGCCATAACACCTACCCAATAGTACTATCGCTGGAAAGGCTCATTCTTCCAAGGAATAAGTTTATCGATGAGCGTACCGAAATGATACCATGACTGTTTCTGGGGATATGTTCTAAGTATTGTGTGTCTATCAATCAATCCGCATCCTTGGAAAATCACCAATCAAATCCATATCGCTTCTTATAGGATAAATAATGCTTTGTTTCCAAACTTATTACAACAGTTTTTTTCAAAAGAATGTGTACAAATCACAAAACAGAATATAATGCAGTATTTACTTGTTTAATGTTTCAGCTGAAATGTAATCTAAACCCACTGCCTTGCCACATTTAGCATGATTAACTGCCATCTGGACCACCCCATGCCTTGTATTTGCCTCGAAAAAGACCAGTGTCAACATGGATAACAGAACTCCTCCATTAGCAACATCCCCTATAATTTTCAGGAAATAGGCCTTATTAAAATAAATCACCGAATTCCACATTATATAAAGACTGATATTCGCGGTTCCACTTATTGAGAACAACATTCTTATTTGTAATAATACAATCCTCCTGGATTAACTCCCCTGGTATAGAGCTGCGTTTTTCATTAGCTATACCAATTTAGTGTATTGGTTTAAAAAAGTCACGGCTGTCTGTTTACAATAATCCAAAAGCCGCTGCTGTTCCTTTGCCTGAGAGTCCTCTATCATTAATAGAGTCACTTTGTCAAATGATTTTTTCTCATACCCATACCCATCTTCTCCCTAAGGCCGATTTACAATTAAGTCATTCCCGTTCTGAAGAGATTTCATTATCCCATGCACTGGGACTGAAGTGCGTTACACCAATAAAAGTTTTTGTAATGACTTGTCCGAGAACCAACAAACATTTCTCTGAGAGGTAAACCCAGCTTTCCGATCAAGTTCAGGATACACACATTTAATAATATACATTCCAAATTCTCTACAATGGAAAGTGTCCTTCACTTATAAATCAAACCTTTGCAGAGGCGGATCCAGCTTGTTTTATCTATTTTTGAAAATGTTCATCATAACATTATATAACCCACTTTACATAAACTGTATATATTAGAGTGAATGTGTGAGTGAGAAGTATGTTATATCCATAAAAACTCTAAGATGTACTGAGTTGTTCTACATGTCATGGGCTTTCCTCTACCCTGGACAGAAGCCCACTTTACTAACAGGTATTTCTTTTTATAAACAAAAAAGGAAACAATAATACACAACCGATTGTCCGATAGAGCTATCTGTGCATATAGCTATGTGATGTCAATAAACTTGGTAACATGGTTTAGTTTGACTTCTTGGCGCGTGTCTGAATTCCATTGACCATTTCCATATCATAAAACTGACTTTATCAGCAAATCTCTCTGCTCTGTGATGGACATACACCAGAGAAAAACATGCCCCGAAACCTTCTGCCTCCCGAAGGAAGTCTTGGGCATATCGTGCGTCAAAGGATCGGCGGAATGTGAATGACCGTCAACATTTGTACTGGGCGGAGCAAAAAACATCGTTTTCCCGTCTATTTTATGCTTAAAAAACTTAACCCTTTTTCAGATACTTTCTGGATGCTTACCAATACAACTGTATGAAATAAATTGTAGCAGTGGTTATTGTACCATGGGTAAATGATTTAGGCTGAGATTTCAACTCAGCCATTGAAAATACACCATCCAGTATAATTGTTACAAATGTATCTAGCCTGCCATGTGAGTGACAAAAGGGCGCAAAGTCAGCATTATTGTCCAAGTGTTATTGGAACTTATTGTCACAAATGTATCCAGCCTGCCATGTGAGTGACAGAAGGCATAAAAGTCAGCATTATTGTCCAAGTGTTATTGGAACTTATTGTCACAAATGTATCTAGCCTGCCATGTGAGTGACAGAAGGCATAAAAGTCAGTATCATTGTCAAAGTGATATTGAAACTTATTGTCACAAATGTATCTAGCCTGCCATGTGAGTGACAGAAGGGCACAAAGCACATACCGGCAGTTTCCTGCTCGTTATAACCGTTCCCTTACTTTTTCTGTCAGTATATGTAATACGACCCGTGAAGATCCGGAGTAGAACAGGTCTTCAGCAAACCATGCTTGCCGTAAAAGGTGATTATGCTTGTCGTAAAAGGCGACTAACGGGATCGGGTGGTCAGGCTCGCTGACTAGGTTGATGCATGTCATCGATCCAAATTGCGTGGATCGATGATCATGATATTAATCACTGGATTGTCTGGTCCAGACTCGACTATTTACAGACCGCCGTCATATAGCTTGAATATTGCTGAGTGCGGCGTAAACCCAACCAACCAACCAACCAAACTCTAGTAATACACATTTACTGCATATATCAAGTATACATACATTATATAAGCTTATATAACATACTGCATTGCTGTAAAGTACAAGGTCTCTAACATTATTGTTTTAGTAGGAAACTAAAATTAAAACAAAAATTGCTCCTCATTTTCGAAAAGTTTAAGATACAACATCCAAGCTTCATACAATTTCTGCTGATTACCTGTCTTGAAAGCAATATCTTTTTAATGTTGTATCATGAAAACCATCCTCTTTATAATTTGCATCTATAACTATAGAATTTTGCAATACCTAAAAGTAAATTGAACACTTGATCGGTTTTCAGGTTCTCTTTAAAGGCTGTGTTTTAGTTGGTTACAACTGTAAAAGTAAAAATATGACATGTTTGTTGTAGGGATTAGAAGGGACTATTATTAATTGCGTCTTTCAGTTACTTACACTCAACATTGTTTTTGGTATTGTTTGTAATTGTAATCCGTGCAGCCCCCTGACCATACACACGCGCCATTGGTCAATTGTTCCAGACATTGAAGTGTGTTATAAAACAACATAACAAACTTCCCCACTGTGGACAGTGGAACCATATATAGGGCGTCGTCTATTTCAACAGCAGTACACTCCGCGAACTGTCTAATCAAAACAACTTAATGCACGACTTTATGCACAGTGCCTCGCCTACTTTTGCCTACAATGCCGTTTGCCAACAGTGTTAGCAAAACAGCTTTATGCACCAGTGATTTATGTAACTTCCAGTTTACCCCTTCTGTTACAATGTAGACTCACACAGGCAGCCAGAAACAATAGAGTTGTTGCCGTGGATCCATAACACTGTATCCACACACTAATTTAAGGACAATTTATTGCTGGCAGTGAATAAAATATTGCTAAAATATTGTCACGTTTCCCATCAAGCACCAATGAATTTCACATTGGTATAAATCAATCGTCATCTAGTTGATACATTGTGGTACATTTTCCAGTTCAACATGGTTTTACACATAGTTACACATTAGTTACAAACAAACCGAGGAAACACTGGCACAAATAGGCTCTCAACCAATCAGAGAGGCTATTCAAAATGGAAATTGGCAAAATAACTAAGAAATATATTTTAAAAATAATTCTTAAGGCAGCAACACAATTATCACTGCCGAACTTTCTGTAGTACCCTTAATTTGGCAAACAAAATACCAGAACCCTTTTGAAACAAATTAAAGCCATAAAGGGAATTTCAAAATCAACTATTACACCCAATATTCTGAACTTATCCACAAACTAAGGAAAAGGTAATGATATTGCAGCCCTCCTTTCTAAAACTATCAGCTCCGCCAACCACCCTACAACATTCCTAAACACTATGAAAAATCACACTAAATACAACCACAAACCAGCACACACACAGTGGGAGCCTGTTCCTGCTGCCCGTCTCCCAGTTGCAAGTCTCTCCCAACAGGGTGTAGCTAGACTTGCTCCAAGGCTGTACTGAATGCTAGGGCCAAGGGTGTAAAATTACAGCTTAAAACAATGTATAATCAATATGGAAATTTTCAATGTCATGGGATGATTTTGTGATAGTATCCATGGTCAGTTAGTCAATATGCATTGTGATTGGGGTTAGAATTGGTCCAGGGCAAGTTTGTTGTGTCAGGCAACTCATGATTGAATGGATCGCATTGTCGGCGTGTTGGCGTGCCCCGACGACGTGAATCGTTGCTCTTTGTATCAATCACTGGATCGTTTGATCCGGACTCGATTATTTACAGACTGCCATCATAAAACTGGAATATTCCTGAGAGCGCACGCACGCACGCACGTACGTACACACGCACGCATACACACACACGCACACACACGCACGCACGCACGCACACGCGCGCACACACACATACTTTTATCAAACTGGAGCACTGTAGCCATTTCAAATAAAGGCCATATGCATATATCTGTTTCGAATATTCAGCAGAAAATATGTATATTAACCAGTTGTGAGTTGCGATTTTTTAAAGATTTTTTCAGGCAGGCGAACATGGGGGATAAAGGACCCCACTCTGATTGTTTACTTAAGAAATTCATAAGCCAAGTTAGATGATGTAACCAAACGCCAGTTGTGATAACGGGCGATAATGTAGCTGATTAAACCAGTTACAGTTTGCAGGTGTGTTGGAGTTTAAACTAGCAATCAATTGAGGCTGTAGATAAGCGTGTTACTCACTTTTTGAAATACTGAACAGTTACAATAAACCTTATGAACATCTTCTGACACAACTAGGGATTTTTACCTATACACTGTTAAAAACGCCAGTCAGATTAATATTTGCGTACTATTCAGGTTGTGAGCTAGACTAACGCTAAGTCTATATACAATGTTGATATAAAGAAACAACTGTATTTAAATTGGAAAGGAGTCCCAGTGAGATGGAGATTCAGACTTTGGGAAAATCTAGACTTGCTTCATTGAGGACTACATCATTACAGTAAGGGCTGGGCGGAAGTTTAAATAATATGGTTCAGGGACTGTGCGACAGGCTAGTTGTGAGCATGTATCTTCAGAATTTCATTATTCACCTGTCTTCTTTCTGGCAAACAGTTCCAACAAATAGAGTTGTATATAAGTGATTTTCGCATCTCGACTTCAGTACCGACATTGGTGAAACTAATATATGTGGTGATTATTAGCACTAATTATGATAATGTAATTCGAAAAAAATAAAGACGAAAATATTTTCGTTGCTATGTTGCATGAGAAATGTTTTTATTTTGTATATTTTGTTTTATAAATACCTAGTAGTTCTATGTAATGCCATTAAATCAATTTACACATTATCGACTGGCATAACAGACAAAACCTTGTTATATGAGAGTTTGACTTTACAACCGTAACAGGCGTTAATATGTCTCCAAGATGACATACCGAGATGTGTTTACATCCAGTATTAGATATGTCAGAAAAACATATTAAATAATGAAATAATAAAGTTCACCAGTTCTCATGTTCAAATGCTCTATGGCAATAGATACCTATGGTCCACCATCTACAAAGATAATTTAGTAGTTCAGTTTCTGGGAGTTTTATTATCCTTCTCAGGAAAAGTATGTGTTGCACATTTGGACTTAGTCAATAAGAGTAAAATATGTTTTTACCAGGTATTGAACTTTGTATAAATACGCCCGTCATGCATTTTATGAAGCAGAAGTTCTGCGAAGATTTTTTTATGTATCAAAGTTATTCCTGTATCAAACTATTTCATAGCGTATTTACACATAGGTTTGAGAAGGGTACTCGGGTACTGTACGACTTGGGTAGATCCATTTCTCAAGTAGTCCTCTAGTACTCGGCGCACGTGAGTTTTCGCTCGTGAGGGTCAACGTCACGTGCGGATGTATTTTAAAGTGTCTGTGACACCCGATTCAGGAAATATTACCTACTACTAGCACAGATTTGATAGCAACTGTGAGCTGCTACTAGTACTAGTCGGTACAAAGACGGTCTCTCCGTCACTGGGGACTAATATGTAATGCTACTACTAGCTAACAGTAACAATTAAATAGTAAAGATCTAACCATATTAGGATGTGTGTTCACAGCGGTGCATTTCATGACATATTGGAACATGCAGTGTCGAACACAGCACTCCGCAGATGGTAGGATGTCTGTCATCATTTTTTAAAATTTTTTTTTTATCTCCGGTCTAGACAGGCTTGGCTCAGTATCTTCATATGGTATGTATTTTATACATCACCTAATGTACAAACAACCAATATAGATATAGTTATCCGGTCCTAAAATAGAAGATCGTTACGGTTTTCATTCATAAGGATAGAACTACCCATATTTATAAGGACTTATCCTTACAAAATATATATTGCGAACCCCCTCTTTGTATTTTGAAAAAAAATATCTTTATTTCTGTATAAATTACCACCAAAGACAATAAATAGATCTTAATTGTATACCCCCCCCCCCCCCCCCCCCCAATTTAAAAATAGCTGTATCCGCCCATGTATATGATCAGGGAAACATCTAATCTCATCTAGATTATTAGCGTTAACTTGTTGTTAACTTTTTGTTTCTGGCGATCGCTCCATTGTGAGATAAGGCCCACTCACTGATTCACTGTTGTTGTTGTTGTTGTTGTTGTTGACCCCGCCGTGCGAAAGCGCGGAGCGGGGGATATAGTATTCACGACCGTCCGTCCGTACGTCCGTACGTCTGTACGTCCATACGTCCGTCCGTACGTCCCACCTGTTTGTTGCCGCGATATCTCAAGAACTAAACACTGGATTGTCTTCATATTTGGAACTATGGTGTATATACAGACTCTGCAGACACCAGTCGGTTTTGGTGACCTTGACCCCATTTTCAAGGTCACAGCAGGCAAATCTGCTTTTGGAGTTGGAAAACGGTGTTGCCGCAATATCTCAAGAACTAATCGCTTGTCTTCATATTTGGTACTATGGTGTATATACAGGCGGGGGACATTTCGTCACTTTGTGACAAATACTTGTTGCTATTAACATTGAGGGAATATGTAGACATATGAGATTAATAAAGGATCATAAAGATCAAAGGGCATCCAGAAAATTTATAGTATGTATTCAATATTGTTATCATGCATTAACACACAAAGTCAACAGCATAGGTCATTACTCGTAATATTAGTTTACCGGATCGTCTGGTACAGATGCGATTATTTGATTACTTGAAATATTGCTGAGTGAAGCCAACAATTTTATGTATTTTTGCCAGGTGTCATTGCTTTACATTTAGGCTGTAGGTTAAACTATATAAGGTGTGTGGGACCTAATTCAACCAAATCTACAAGACCTGTAATATGGAGGTTTTACAAAATAAGCATATTTGACCACGGTTTCAATATTTCATTCAGCCTTACTTAAATTGTAAGTTCAATATCATTTCCAAAAATCTAAAACCGATTTATTCATTTGAAAGCATGGTCCAATGGAATGTGCAGGCGCGTCGCTGGGGTATGGCAGAAGATGTTAATTCGTATGTTTAAAAAGCCTTCAGAAATTTGATTGCCAGAGTATCATTTATATGCTGATTGTGTGGACATGCAAGAATATGGCTGGCTTAAATATCTTCAGGTAACATGTGTGTACATTGCAAAATTTTTGCTCTCCTGTGCATCGCCCAGTGTGTTGTGTCAGTTTCAACCACGTGAATTTCGTGCAGCGCGTGCACTACAGCCGCTCCGACTCACAGCGGACGAGAAGCCTATAGTGAAGCGGCCTTAGCCAGGTTATAAAACTTGGACAGACTGTAGACAGGTGCGTCAGCCTGTTAGATGTATGGTAACCATGGAGATTGGAACGTTTGACAAGCAACACACGAATTTGATTGCCAGGGGTATAAAGTGACACAGTAGCTTGGTCGTCCTGTGAAATTTTCAGAACTGAATGCACCGAGATACTTCACTCTACACCTACAAATGACAGCCTCAGAATAAAGCAACTTTGTTCAAGGATGTTCTTTAAAAAAAACGCGATTAATGATTCTGGGAAAAAGCAAGGACTCGATCTGTTGTATTATGTAGCTAAAACTGAAAACAGTCTTGTAATATTATGTAGCATGTGCATGCAAGTCGTCAGAAGGTGACAAATCCCCCGGGCCCCCACAAATTCGAAAGAAAAAATCATTTGACTGTTACTTTAAGTCCAACTTGATGAGCGAATTTCTATCTAATCTGTCTCTCCTATACACGATTTGGAACTTTGTATTTCTACTCAGGTACTTGTTGCGTGGAAACAGAAAAATCAATTCTAAACAGGCCTTTGAAGCAAAAGGCACCATTTGACAAACTGGTCTTTATGTGTAGAGTGTCATGAAAGAATACCTATAAGTTTTAGAGACACCACTATAAACTGTCAAAGTCAAACTTGTTGCCATGGCAACAGATAGTTTTCAAAAATAGTTCCTTCATAGCGAAAGGCACCTCTTCAGCCCTTGCTTAATACATGTACCAAGTTTGGATGAAAAATGTCAGACTAGTTCTTTAGTTTTTTTATTCTGCTCTGGAAACACCGACCTTTGTTTCAGCTAAGTCTGACTTGTAAAAAATGGAAATAGGGGAAAATCAAAATGTGAAACTTTTCTAAATAGCAAAAGGCACCACGTCAGCCTTTAGTTAATACAAGTACCAAGGTTTGGATGTAAAGTCTTTCACAGTTGTATGGTGTGCTACCCCTCCCTTTTGAGATTAAATCCAAATTGTTTTCATGGAAATAGAGAAAAATAAAAATGCCAAAAATCTGCAAATACTTAAAGGCACTACTTCGGGGTCTGCTTCATATATCAACCACGCTTTGCTGAAAGATATCGGACGGTTTCTGAGTTGTGCTCCGGAAACGAAATCCACCACACCCTCTCGAGACTAAGTAAAAATTGTTTCCATGGAGATCGAGAAAAATAAAAATGCCAAAAATCCATAAATAGCAAAAGGCACCACTTCAGGATCTGTTTGATATATCTGCCAATTTTTGGTTGAAAAATA
Organism: Haliotis cracherodii; assembly: GCF_022045235.1. Taxonomy (NCBI): domain Eukaryota; kingdom Metazoa; phylum Mollusca; class Gastropoda; order Lepetellida; family Haliotidae; genus Haliotis; species Haliotis cracherodii. Next base: position 75,808 of record NW_027266317.1, on the reverse strand, counting down.
TTGAACGGTTTAAGAAAGGTTTAGAAATAAAATGTCAGTGCCAGAGAATAACCAGTCTTGATTATCAACCGAAACAGATTCCACTTTGAGAGCAAAATAGCTGTAAAGAATATATGAATGGGCCACTAAATATCAGTGATGACACCACGTGTTCGCGAAAAGGGTAAAGATGTCCCGCTGTACCAGTAGCACCTGCTATATCCACACAGTTCGCCCTGATAAAAGTAAGTGACGCTGTACAGCAGTACTCCTGCAGTGGGACGGCGGCTTGTGAACAAACCAGACAATCCAGTGATGGATGGACCAGAAATCCAGTAACACGATAGTGCATTTACTAATTTTGATGAAACTAATAAAACTAAGAAACGAACACATAATGCAGATTTCTCCTTGAAAGTTTAATGAAGTTGACCCAGGTTTAGTATGCTATATGATCATGATGACATGCATATCGCCACACCAAATTGGTATTTAAGATGTAGCTGTAGGTTGCACATATTTGAAAGCCTGACAAAGTAATAATTTGTCTACAATATTAAGCTAGACTTAACGAGCCAGTTATCTTTGCACCTATTCAATCACAGTCAAAGTGAAACAAAGAATCAACAAATGAATCAACTCTAAATAATTGTAGTTACACTAGACTACTGTTCAAGGTTATGCTTGTCACCACAGGCGACTAACGGGATCTGTCAGGCTCGCTGACTTGGCTGATTCATATCGACCATCGTTTCCCAAAGATCAATGATATTAATCACTGGATTGTCTGGTCCGTCATAGAACCATTCAATCTGAACACAACAGACCATGCATGGAGTGATTTTAGAGTATCATACATTGTACCCTATCATAATTATATCATACGTCATTCCTACTTTCAAGACCGCCTCCGTGGTCTAGCGTCTGTCTGGAGGGCGAATGTTGGTGGTTAGATCACCTGGTCTTATACTGGTACCAAGAGTCGGTAAAAGATGACCCGTACTTATTGTTACCCTGTGTGCTGCATGCTCGCCATTAATGGGATAAAACAAGGACTGGTCGGCTCGGAGTCAGTATATTCGTGTCTGAGGGCCTGTGAACATCCGACTTAGAATTTGCCTACAGCAACCCATGCTTACATTAAGAGGCGACTATGCTTGTCATAAGAGTCGACTAATAGGTTATCGGCACCGTGAAGAAAAGGTCCTTGATAGAATAGGTCTTCAGCAACCCATATGTAAAAGGCCACTATGCATGTCGTTAGAGGTGACTAACGCCATCGGGTGGTCAGGCTCGATGACTTGGTTGATGCATGTTATCGTATCCCAATTGCGTGGATTGATGCTCATGATGCCAATCACTGGATTGTCTGGTCCAGTTTCGATAATTTACAGGTGAGGTGATGTGGGGTTGAAAATGTGCGTTAGAAAAATAACTCGGTATCCAGCAGGTAAACACGACAGATAATTAAGAACCAGCTATTTGGTCTACAGAGCTGTCACACACATTCATGTAGTATCTAGTGGAAATTGTAGGCATATTTCTCAATTTGTACTGTTTATTTGTTTGTTTGTTGTTTACGCGGCACAAAGCAATATTCCAGCTATAATAATCGAGTGTGGACCAGACACTCCAGTGATTGACATCATGAGCACTGATCCACGCAATTGGGATACGATGACATGCATGAACCTAGGCACTTCTCCCGGCAAGCATGGGTTGCTTAAGATCTATTCTTCCCCGGATCTTCACGGGTCTCAATTTGTACTGAATCTCCATGCTTCAAACTTTTGCTGTAACGTTAATACTAGGAACATTTATTATTTAGAAAATCTATGCTACGCTAAGAAAAACAGTAATTAGCTCAGTAGTTCAGTAGATGTATAGCAAACCCAAACTCTTCTGGTACTTTAATTCATATCAAGGTCCTCATAATATAAGTATTTAAAGTCAGTTGTGAAGAACTAAAAGTTTCTTTTTCTGTATAGGGTCAATATTTTTTCAGTTTACTCCTGTTGTCTGCTCAATTTCTGTCCACGCCCGCCAACACAAGTCACATTATGTCATATGTATAATTTCTGAACATAATGCAGAACCCTTTTCCATAACACAATAAAATCTAAATTTTGTGTTAACATAAATCCATTGTTTCTAAAAATGGAAATTATTGAATATAAGTGCAAATCAGGCAAAGCGAGTATGTGAGACAGAAGCCTTTTGATTGAAAATATTTTTAAAGTTTACTGGTTATCAGGCCAAGCTGAGATTTGACTTGATACCACTGATAGCTGTCATTGGCAAGTTTTCGAACATGCACCGACAAAGGTAATGACGTCATGTTTTTAGCTCTGACGTCAGCATCTTCAGGCCGTCTGTGAAAGATTTAGATCAAGATTTGCTCTGGGAGGTTTCAACTGGACTGGTTTCCTTCTGTGTGTGGCGCAACGAGTTCTTGGTACTAGTTTATATAAGCTCCTCACATCGATGTATTGTTTCCTACACATTCAATACGGTATCAATATCGCGGGTAGCATGCAAAGTAATTGAGCTTTTTCTTAAATGCAAGGAAAACTAGTTCCACGCTATTGTTGCGCCCGAAACTTAGAGACGGGGCCAAGCTTTCGTCTGTGTCCAGCGGCCAGCGCAGAAGCACCATCCAACACGACCTTGAACTTTCTTGAACAAGAAAATGGCGACCAGGAAGTGATTTTTAGAAGTGATCGTGATGCTGTTTGCTGTTTTATAAGCAAAATGTGATATGTCATGGAATACCTTATCAGCCCGTGGATACATAAGGTAGTATCTTCACTATTAATACTTTTGAAAGATATTTTGAAAGTTTAGATAAAGTTGTAGACACGGATCTAGCAAGACTTGCATTCGACTGCACCAACAGGCACTGGATGCGGCCGAGGCAAGACATGCTCATTGGTGTCAATCCCCTCTCCTCTCAGGAAATAATGGAGCAATGTCCGTTAATATATTATAACCGCTAATTGTGAATGAACCGCATTCTTATATCCATAGAGTCACGGTAAGTGTCTCCAGTGTTAATTGGATTGTTTTGACTATTTCTCAGAAAAAACACAGGGAAGCTGAAACTCGGATGATCGCTCTAATATTGTCAGCCAGAAGTTTGTTCAAAAGATAAGCATGCTAATGTTAGCCATTACCCGTGTGTTATTTGTTCAGATAATTTGAATTTATTCATGTGGCCATTGACTTGTTTGGAAATAACAGGTTTTGACAGTAACCATGATAACTTGAAATTGGCACAGAGACCATAATCTGTTTTATGGTCTCTGCTTGCCCCAGTGATATCTTATGATCTTTAAAAATGTATTTTAAAAATTAACTGCGCACAGCAAGCAGTAACTTTGATATGATATGTAAAAGAATATAATTGTGATTGAGAGCTGTTAAATTCCTGAAACTTCAGGCTGACAATTAATATTAGAGCGATCATTGAGGCGAGGTGAGTGTGTGTGTGTGTGTGTGTGTGTGTGTGTGTGTGTGTGTGTGAATTTGAATATACTGATGTGGCCATATCAGGTGCTATGAAGTCACAGACAACACATTTCAATGTCATTTTCAAGCATGCATTTCCTCTCCCTGGCTCTCTGCAGGTGAGCCTTGTCATAGTCAGAAGATGTTGAATGATGCTGTCGCAGAGCTGTGTTCCATGCCTCGGCCATCTTTTCATTGTCACAAACCCTACAAATCAGCTTTGCTTGACTCTTGTTTCAGGTCTTGCTTGCTGGCCGCAGTTTGACCCAACAGCCACACAGAGGTAGAGATGCACTCACAGTGTGGCGTGGACAGACCAGTGCCATCCAACCTGGACTTGGTGACTATTGAGAAATCTTCAGCACTCATCCTGGTGACAGTCCTGGATATCTGGGGCGGAGAGGCACTTTCTGACTCTTCAGATCGAAAGGTGAGACCTTTGTTCCAGGGAGTGTGGCCCTTGCTGAACTGTGACTTGATTCTCATGCCACTGACTTTCATCATGATTGTTTTATTAGAAACTCTCAAGATTTACACATGTCTTGTGCAAGCAGTCCAAATTGCAGTTGAGCTGTATACACAGTCTGACACTTTTGGGCGTGTCAGCTGAGAGTGGTCACACCTGGTGGCTCGCTGCACTTGATTGGCTGAACACAGATACCTGGGCAATTTATCAGTTTAATGAGTAAAGATAGGGCTTTATGGGGAATGAACATTTAATAGTTTCAATTTTCATTTTTGTTGAGAAATGTGAACTTTAGTTCAATTACTTTATAAAAACATGCATGTATGGATTTAAAAATAGGCAAAGAAAATACAGAATTTGTTTACCATACTAACATTGGTGTTTGCTAGATGTTGGATCCAGGTTGATATTTTTGTGGTTTAAGTGACAAGTGGCAGGTTGGTCAGCATGCAACAGGAGAACAGCCTATGGCCAATATTAAATATGGTGGGCTGTCATGTCACTGTAATTGAAAAGGAAAGTAATTGTGATCTGAGGCCTTGTGATCTGAGTGGCCATATAGATTATGTGTTTGTGTTAAATTGCAGCATGGTATCTCAGTGAGTTAACACCATGGAACTGGCCTGAGTCTGGACTAGTAAAAACACGCACGCACGCACGCACGCACCCACCTCACCTCACCTCACCTCACCTCACCTCACCTCACCTCACCTCACCTCACCTCACCTCACCTCACCTCACCTCACCTCACCTCACCTCACCTCAACTCACCTCACCTCACCCCACCCCACCCCACCCCAACCTACCCCACCCCACCCCACCCCACCCGCCCCCACGCTCACCCCCACCCCGCCCCCACCCCACCTCACCCCACCCCACCCCACCCCACCCGTGATTGACATTATGAGCAACGATTATCACAAGAGAGACATGATGACATGCAATGAAGTCATCAAGACTGACCATATGAATCTGTCGCTTCTGAGGACAAGCATGAGTTGCTGAAGCACTGGGCTGCCAGGGGCAAATTTAGGTTCATGTTTAATGTGGATGGTCTGGAAATGAGATTCAGATTTAAGGATGGTTTGTGTAGCTTCAGGAAGAAGGCTCTCTCTGGAAATGTGTCAAGTGGTCAAATAGACTATGCATACTAACCAGATATTGGTTTGCATAGCTTTCTGGTTAAAGTCATTCTCTGGAGATAAGTCAAATGGTCAAATCAACTGTGTCCAGTGTCCAGGGTGTCTTAAGGGTGTTTTGTGTTGTTTCTCTGGAAATGGTCAAGTGTTCAAATAGACAGTGTATAGTAACCAGACACATCGTAGCATGGGTAGGTGTCGATTACAAGGTGTCTTAAAGATGGATTTGTGCAGTTTCTGGTTAAAGTCATTCTCTGGACATGAATGAAGTGTTCAAATTGACAGTGTATAGTAACCAGACACATCGTAGCATGGGTAGGTGTCGATTACAAGGTGTCTTAAGGATGGATTTGTGCAGTTCCTGGTTAAAGTCATTCTCTGGACATGAATGAAGTGTTCAAATAGACTCTGTTCTTAGAGCATACTGAGTGAGTATGGTTTTACGCTGCTTTCAGCAATTTTCCAGAAATATCACGGTGTAGGACACCAGAAACGAACCCCAGTCTTTGGCGTGACAAGCCAACGCTTTAACCACTAGGCTACCCAACCGACCAAAGAGGACATACATCAGGGCATGGGTAGAGGGTGTCTTAAGGGTGTTCAACGGAGCTTCAGGTTAATAGCATTGTCTGGACATGGGTCAAGTGGTGTTATAGAGTTGTACAGTGACTAGATACATCAGGGCATGGGCAGATTTAGATTACAGGGTGTCTAAAGAGTGTGGGATGTAGCTTCAGGTTAACAACATTGTCTAGACATGGGTCAAGTGGTGTTCTAGACTGTGCAAAACGACAAGTGGTCAAATTGACTATGTACAGTGATCAGATACATCAGGGCAGGGGTAGATTTAGATTACAGGGTGTCTTAAGGGTGTTTTGTGTTATCTCTGGTTAAAGTTCACCTCTTGAGATGGGTCAAGTGGTCAAAAAGACTATGTATACTGACCAGATACATCATAGCATGGTTAGATTCAGATTACAGGGTGTCTTAAGGGTGGTTTGTGGTGTTTCTGGTTAAAGTCATTCTTTGGACATTGGTAAAGTGGTCCAATGGACTGTTTTTAGCTCACCAGGTGCGAAGGACCAAGGTGAGTTTATGCCATACCGTGGCGTCTGTTGTCTGTCTGTCGGCCGTCGTCCTTATGTCAACAATTTTTTCAAACGACTCTTTTAATGAAGTTTAACTGGTGGGGATTCAAAATTGTAGAAATGGTGCGGCTGACCCCCCACAGGGCTTAAAGGGTAATTTGGCAATATTGCTTTAAATGACTTTTCCTCTGGAACTAAGAGATAGACATCAATTCACAGTTGTACAGATGGAGGGGTCAACCCCCCAGGGCTGAGAGGTAGGGCCAGAAAGAGTTCATAACTTGGACTCAGTTAAGATCCCCACCGTATGACCATATGTACAATTGCTGAGTATTATGAGAGGAATGCACTTATGCTACCAGGACTGGACCTTCTGTTCATTTGTCTGGAACTCCCAAAGGAGTTAGAACCTTGACCAATACATGCAAACTGATGTCATCCCCACCCATAAACAGATACCTTGTATACATGTGCCAACAGGATTTGCCTTGGGGTCCAGCCTTGCCTCTTGAAACTTGGATCATAACATGGAAATGGTTCAGATCATTATCCTACATTTGTATCTAGGGCCTCTTGTTTAGTGAAGTGGGGTAAAATGGGGCTAAAGATTTCTGCGTTCAAGATTAACTGCACTTACATTGCAACGAGCATGCATGTACATTGCGAAGTGGGTGCGTGCATGCGCACTTCCAGTCTGAACTTATGCCGATTTTATCAAGCAAGCCCACTAAAATAAATGGGTATCTCTTGAGCTCCATGAGTAGCAACAGATTGGATGATTTCAGTCTCTGATTCATTCCTCTAAATCACCGTTCAGTTTCTTTGGATTCCGTTACAGGATATCAGAGCCCTAAGCCTGCACAGACAAGTTTGTTCTTTTGTTTAGCCTTACAGCTGAGCTGCCATGTCCTGAACATGCAGACATGGAGAAGAATTTGTACAGTGCATCATTAATAATAGGTTATTAAAAAGGCAAATGATGTATTTTACAGAAGGGAAAAGACATTAAGGATTTATACATACTGGAACGAGCAGGTCAAATAATTATAGTCCATTTACACAGGGCTATATCTATATCCATGCATGAGCTCAAAAGTTGACAATGTCGTATTACTACCCTGATCATCAGATACACTTTACCCGACATAAAGAAGCAGACAAACTCCTGTTGCCCCCATCATGACCAGAACACGAGATGTGCAGTAAAGCAGTGTGCATGTAAAGGGAAGTAACTGCGTGCTATATTGGATCGCAATGTTTTTAAGTATTAGGTTTTTGTTTTTCTTTGTTTGTTGTTTTACGCCGCACTCAGCAATATTCCAGCTATATGACGGCGGTCTGTAAATAATCGAGTCTGGACCAGACAGTCCAGTGATTGATATCATAAGCATCGATCCACGCAATTGGGATACAATGACATGCATCAACCAAGTCAGCGAACCTGACCACGCCTTTTACGACAAGCATGGGTTGCTGAAGACCTATTCTACCCCGGATCTTCATGGGTCTTTAAGTATTAGGATCTTTAAGTTTTTCTTTTTGAAAATGGAAATAAAAATGAAACGTGTGGTGGACTTTATGATGATGCAGGCGGTGCCTGAGCACCAAGACTATTATTTGTTTGGCCTTAGTATAATATTCCCCAGAAAATATCTGCATTCTTAGCGGCCATGATGGGCCTCCGTATGGGCTTCAGTTTTGACCAATGAAGATCGGGGTAGAGAATAAGCCTTCAGCAACCCATGCATGCCGTAAGAGGCGACTAATGGGACTGGGTGGTCAGACTCGCTGACTTGGTTGATACATGTCATTGTATTAAAATTGTGTAAATTGATGCTCATGATGTCAATCACTGGATGGTCATGTGCAGACTGGATTGTTTACAGACTGCCGCCATACATCAAACAACACTTCGGTTTCACACAGTCTTCCCCCTTGCCATGCCTGCACGTGGCATGTAAAAATATCCGGCATGGTCCACAGTGGCTGGCAATGTCAATATTATTATCAATTCTATAAACCCCTGACATGCGCCATTGATGACCTGTGTAACACGATTCACTTGAAAAAATCTTGAAACTGTCCAAACTACAAATGTGTAAATGTGTGTGTCTTTTGATCTTGTGTGTGTAAACTATATGAATAGTTACATTTTTGACCCGTCTGGTCAGGCTCAGTGACTTGGTTGATTGCATGTCCTGGAATCTCCTTTATGTGTAGCGATGCTCATGATGTCGACCACTGGATTGTCTGATCCAGACTCCATTATTTACAGACGCTGTCATAATTATAGCTGGAATATTGGAATAGTGGTGACAACTCCCATACAAACCTGAAATAGCTCTAAAAAATAACTTATGGTATATGTCTACAAGAACACACACCATTGAATGTGTTAAATATTTACTTTTCTTTATAGACAAATTTGTTTATTATTTGTGAGTCTTATGTCACTAAGAATAGATTGTATTAATCTAGTCGTCAGGACATGCTGTATTATATCCTGACACCATGAGGGAATTCGGGGTTACAATTAATCCTGTCAACAAGGGTAGATCAACTCAGTGGCCAGGTTCACAGCCTGTCGTACCCACACAGCTTTGGTCGTTACTCGTAATATCAATCACTGGATTGTCCGGTCCAGATATGATTATTTACAGACTTTTTGGATATTGCTGAGTGGATCCTGTTGTACCCACACAGCATGGGTCGTTACTCATAATATCAATCACTGGATTGTCTGGTCCAGATGTGATTATTTGCAGACTATTGGAATTTTTGCCTAGTGTAGCCTGTCGTACCCACACAGCATGGGTCGTTACTCGTAATATCAATCACTGGATTGTCTGGTCCAGATATGATTATTTACAGACCTTTTTGGATATTGCTGAGTGGATCCTGTTGTACCCACACAGCGTGGGTTGTTACTCATAATATCAGTCACTGGATTGTCTGGTCCAGATGTGATTATTTACAGACTGTTGGAATTTTTGCCTAGTGTAGCCTGTCGTACCCACACAGCGTGGGTCGTTACTCATAATATCAGTCACTGGATTGTCTGGTCCAGATGTGATTATTTGCAGACTATTGGAATTTTTGCCTAGTGTAGCCTGTTGTACCCACACAGCGTGGGTCGTTACTCGTAATATCAATCACTGGAATGTCCGGTCCAGATGTGATTATTTACAGACTGTTGGAATTTTTGCCTAGTGTAGCCTGTCGTACCCACACAGCGTGGGTCGTTACTTGTAATATCAGTCACTGGATTGTCTGGTCCAGATGTGATTATTTGCAGACTATTGGAATTTTTGCCTAGTGTAGCCTGTCGTACCCACACAGCGTGGGTCGTTACTCATAATATCAGTCACTGGATTGTCTGGTCCAGATGTGATTATTTGCAGACTGTTCAGGTTACTATTCGCAGGTTAAAGTCCACCTCTTGAGATGGGTCAAGTAGTCAAATAGACTATGTATACTGACCAGATACCTCATAGCATGGTCAGATATAGATTACAGGGTGTCTTCAGGGTGTTTTGTGTTGTTTCTGGTTAAAGTTCTCCTCTTGAGATGGGTCTTGTGGTCAAATAGATTATGTATACTGACCAGAGACATAATGACATGGTCAGATTTAGATTACAGGGTGTCTTCAGGGTGTTTTGTGTTGTTTCTGGTTAAAGTCCTCCTCTTGAGATGGGTCAAGTAGTCAAATAGACTATGTATACTGACCAGATACCTCATAGCATGGTCAGATTTAGATTACAGGGTGTCTTCAGGGTGTTTTGTGTTGTTTCAGGTTAAAGTCCTCCTCTTGAGATGGGTCAAGTGGTCAAATAGACTGTATACTGACCAGATACCTCATAGCATGGTCAGATTTAGATTACAGGGTGTCTTCAGGGTGTTTTGTGTTGTTTCTGGTTAAAGTTCTCCTCTTGAGATGGGTCAAGTAGTCAAATAAACTATGTATACTGACCAGATACCTCATAGCATGGTCAGATATAGATTACAGGGTGTCTTCAGGGTGTTTTGTGTTGTTTCTGGTTAAAGTTCTCCTCTTGAGATGGGTCTTGTGGTCAAATAGATTATGTATACTGACCAGAGACATAATGACATGGTCAGATTTAGATTACAGGGTGTCTTCAGGGTGTTTTGTGTTGTTTCTGGTTAAAGTCCTCCTCTTGAGATGGGTCAAGTAGTCAAATAGACTATGTATACTGACCAGATACCTCATAGCATGGTCAGATTTAGATTACAGGGTGTCTTCAGGGTGTTTTGTATTGTTTCTGGTTAAAGTCCTCCTCTTGAGATGGGTCAAGTGGTCAAATAGACTGTATACTGACCAGATACCTCATAGCATGGTCAGATTTAGATTACAGGGTGTCTTAAGGGTGTTTTGTGTTGTTTCTGGTTCAAGTCCTCCTCTTGAGATGGGTCAAGTGGTCAAATAGACTGTATACTGGCCAGATTCATAGCATGGTCAGATTTAGATTACAGGGTGTCTTAAGGGTGTTTTGTGTTGTTTCTGGTTCAAGTCCTCCTCTTGAGATGGGTCAAGTGGTCAAATAGACTGTATACTGGCCAGATTCATAGCATGGTCAGATTTAGATTACAGGGTGTCTTCAGGGTATTTTGTGTTGTTTCTGGTTAAAATTCTCCTCTTGAGATGGGTTAAGTGATCAAATAGACTGTATACTGACCAGATTCATAGCATGGGTAGATTTAGATTACAGGGTGTCTTCAGGGTGTTTTGTATTGTTTCTGGTTAAAGTCCTCCTCTTGAGATGGGTCAAGTGGTCAAATAGACTGTATACTGACCAGATACCTCATAGCATGGTCAAATTTAGATTACAGGGTGTCTTCAGGGTGTTTTGTGTTGTTTCTGGTTAAAGTCCTCCTCTTGAGATGGGTCAAGTGGTCAAATAGACTGTATACTGACCAGATACATCATAGCATGGTCAGATTTAGATTACAGGGTGTCTTCAAGGTGTTTTGTGTTGTTTCTTGTTAAGATCCACCTCTTGAGATGGGTCAAGTAGTCAAACAGACTATGTATACTGACCAGATACCTCATAGCATGGTCGTTTCTGGCTTAAGTCCTCCCCAAATCCACACAGATGACAAATCCACACAGATGACATATCTACACAGAGGACAGATTCACCCAAGGGTCCTGTACCAGCATGTCTCCTGACATCCACCAGTTTCTACCAGGTTTATGAGTGACGTTGCTCCAGACAACTGGTTGATATGTCTGTGAGTACCAAGTATGCTGCCCCAAAGTCTTCGCAGGTTTGCCATGTTTGAGGTGAGGGGTTTGCTCCAATTATTCATGAAGGTGGAGATGTCATGTAGCTGGAATATCTGTGACTGACAAACAAACAACAGTTTCTCAACTGTAGACAAGGGGGAGGTAATTTGCAACATTGGTGGAAGAGTAAGCTCCCTTTGGTTTGTTGTTCTGAGGAGGATATTTGAAATTATTGTCTTGACCCTGACCATTATTTTTTATTTGTTGGATCACAGATTGTCAAAGTCAGATGTCTGAGTTGGGAACAGCCAGAATCAGCTGCACATTGAAAGCCTGCGCTATTCCCCAGACCTTTTGGTAGACTATTTATCCTGGAAGAACAAGATTGTGTCGACAGGGTGGTCTCTACATTTTGACTTGTTTGCAATGTCTCTCAACCAGAAGCTCCCCATTTCTGTCAGTCCACTACCATCTCCACATCCATAACAATCCACATAGACGCCCTGTCAGTGAGTTGGGAGGGAATGCTCCCTAACGGTTTTCCCCCTGGGCCTCTGGTGGACAGAGTCCTGAGAAATGTGGATCGGTTTCCATAGCTCTTGGTTCCCTGACTGTTTCCACTTGTCATGACAGCACCACTCTACCTCCCACTATGTCGCGATCTGCTTCATCAGCCTCGATCAGACACGGAAGCCTCCTCAATCTACAATATTAAAATGCCCCATACATTTTCCAAGTGGAATCTGGCTATGGTCCTGTGTGCTTATATGGAGTCACTCTATGAGCCTATGTGTAAAGTGACTCTTCTGAAGGCGTCGAAGACTCCCTAGTTTGCTTGCCATGGCAACAGCGACTAGAGTATCAGAGCTTCATCACTCACTCACTCACTCACTGATATCTCTGGACATGGGTCAAGTGGTAAAAAATACTCTGTTCTGTGATCAGATACATCATAGCATGGGCAGGTACAGATTACAGGTTGTCAAGGGTGGTTTGTGGTGTTTCTTGTTATTCTCTTGACATGGATCAAGAGGTCAAATAGACTGTTTTATAATAATGTGAGGTGAAAGTGGGGTTTAACATCACATGCTTATATAGCAACATGCATGGATGTGTGTGTGTGTGTGTTTGTGTGTGTGTGTGTGTGTGTATGTGTGTGTGTGTGTGCCAATTTTATTATGGTATCCCACTGACATACCATTTCGCGCTTTAACATTTATATGCAACTCAGACACAGTATACTGACTCGAAGAGGACCAGTCCTTGTTTTAGCCCCTTATTGCCTAGCACCAGGCAGGGTAACAACAAGTACCATTCTTTAATGTCCTTGGTATGACATTGTTACAACCTTTGGGCAGACGCTCTATCCACCAGCCCTTGGAGGCGGTTCTGTTGTTTAGTGGACAGATACATCATAGCATGAGTAGACACAGTTTACAGGGTGTCTTAAGGGTGGTTTGTGGTGTTTATAGTTAAAGTCATATAGTTTCGTCCTTCAGGCAGACGCTCGATCCACCAGCCCACGGAGGCGGTTCTGTTGTTTAGTGGTCAGATACATCATAGCATGAGTAGACTTAGATTACAGGGTGTCTTAACTCTTTCAACACTGTAGGCCAGTAGACCAGCAAAGATGTCATGACTCCCCAGACACCATAGGCCGGTCTACGGGCCAGCATGTATACAAGTAAACAACAACAAATAAGTATACATCCTATACTCGCGTTAACAAGTCATGTGACTACAGGAAACAAGAGTTGATGTATCATGGGGTGTTTATTTAGAAAGTTTCTGCAGACAGCTGAATTTTCTTAAAGTAAACTTTGCATTGCAAATTTGACTTTGTACACGCGTCTGTAATGGCTGCGAGTCATGATTCAGAGAGAGATGAGATGTCAGACAATGATTTCATTGAAGATGTTGGTGGTTTTGATATGCTTGAACTAAATCCTGAGGGCGAACGGGAAATTCGCGAACTTGTCTGGTCCACACTCAATTATTTAGAGACCGCCGTCATATAGCTGGAATATACTGAGTGTAGCTTTGAACAACAAACAAACAAACCAAATAAATATATGTATGTGTGTAACTTGATGCATGTCATCGTATTCCAATTGCTTGGATCGATGCTCTTGATGTCACTGGACTGTCTAGTCGATTATTTACAGATCACGTCATATAGCTGGAATATTACTGGGTGCAGCGTTAAACAACAAACAAACAAAATAAATATATGTATGTGTGTTGGTTGATGCATGTCATCATATTCCTATTGCTTGGATAAGTGCTCTAGATCGACTGTCTGGTCTGGTCTGGTCGATTATTACAGATCACCTTCATATAGCTGAAATATTGCTGTTTGTAGCATCAACAAACTAACAAACAATCCAAACAGTGCCCCTTTCTATCAGGGGGGCATGTTTTTTAATATAGTTCCACTGAACCTGATCTCAAATACAATATCACAGAACCAAACAAGTCATCAAGGTGAAGAATAATCCAAGGGAGATAATCCACACATTCAACACCTGTCAGTCCACCTCCTACTATCACCTGTGCCATCTAGTGTTTGAAAACATATTAGTTCGCTGTCTGTGTATGATATTGGATATTAAAGTGATTTATTTCAGCCTTTTTTATTTTTTCCTCTCTTTTTTCCCCTCTTTGTTTCACTCGTCTTGCTAACCAAGGTTAACAAGATGTTATTGTTGGGGTGTTGCTGCTGCAAAATATGAACTTTTATTATTCTAGGATCAAATATAACATTCATATAACTCAAAAGCATTCATGTTTCAACTATTCAACAAGAAAAACTGTTAAAATCCTTTGTTATATTTTCAGGCGAAGAAAACTGCCACATCCAAGGGAAATAATCCACTTTCATCGCACCTGCCAATCAAGCTCCTTCAGTAACCTTTGCTGTCTAGTGATGTAAGAATAATAAATCCTATTGTCTTTGTATGCTACATGATAATATTCTAATTTGTTTCATCCTTTTGTGTTATTTCTCATATTTCCTTACCTTGGCTAACAAGTTTACCTGGCCTAACGAGTATACCTCAAGTAGGCAGCAGCAGCAGCAGCCATTACACCTGTTCTGTTGTTCCATTGAAAAATATAACATAACAAGGTTAAATAGCAGTCATGTTACCGAAATCAAACATGTATTATTTGACAAATATTTTATTTATTGTTTCAGGTCCATGTCAATTCTCACCTGTGTAACGCCTGGGCCACCTACTGTCCTCCATCTTCCTGAGGCAAGGGAATTAACTGACTATAAAAGTCCTGTTTCCACCCTTACCGAACTATATTGGAATTTCATGGCTCGATCCTAGCACCACCAGTGGCAATTCCGTATTATGGCCCTTCTGTGTCCTTTCAACTGACCAGTCAGTTTCCATCTCCCTCTATCACTTCTATTTGCTTCAAACAATATGGCGGCGCATAGTCAAGATGATCTGATCAATAATCAAGACCTATATTGTAATAAAATGGGTCTTCGCCCAGTTGACGGTACACATGCTTTTGAAATCCTGCTGTTAAACGAAAACTGCACGATGGAATCCATGTTGTTTACGAACCGATTGTCTAGTTTCTTACGCGATTTTGATTGGATTATGCAGAGACTCATTAGTCCAGCCACAACGTAACTCCAGAATTTTGAGCCTTGTTATGCAAGGGTGGAAACTGGACTTTTATAGTCAGATAACTCCCTTGCCTGGGGAAGATGACTTTCCTCCTGCTGCCCGAAGATAAGAAAACACTGTTTTTAACTGTTATCACATTTTCTGTTACAGTCAATCTACTTATAGCGTCCTAATCTGTTACCTTGTCTGTTTTTCACTGATTGTCCACCTGTGATTACCTTTAATTGAAGAATGGTAGAAATTAAAACATTTTTTCATGAATTTTCAAGTACTACTCAAACATAAATATACCAGAACAGTTTAAAGAAACCGGAATACTTTTCTTCAACAAGTCTCTGGGAACTTGGTGTGCAGGCGTTCAATGGTTGTAGGAACTTGATGCACCAAGGGAAATAACTCTGGTTGGCTGGTGTTGAAAGAGTTAAGGGTGTGTGTGCTGTGTCTGGTTAAAGGTTCTACGACACAAAATCAAAATCAGTTGTGCCCGCGCCTTTCGTGGCCTGAGCCTTTTGTGGCCTTTTGTGGTCTTGCAAATAATGAATTTCTTTTACAATGATGGAGTTTGATTAATTCCAGCTTTTTATTTGCTGGCAGTCGTTACTTACTGGGATGTCTTGTATGTCTTAGCGTTAAGTACTTTATTATGGCTTTTGCCAATCTCACCATCTATTTTTCCTTTTTCCCTGACAGCACATCCAAGCCCTAGTCGAAGTTTCCAAATTGACTTTGCCAGACTCATGCAGTTGACACGATGGACAGCACTGTGGGCTCTACCATGGAAGTTACGAGTAAAGGTTGCATCACAAGGTAATGACTAGCGCATTCACTCACCCACCCACCCCTTCAGCCATTCACTCACCCACCCACCCCTTCAGCCATTCACTCACCCCTTCAGCCATTCACTCACCCACCCACCCCATCAGCCATTCACTCACCCACCCACCCCTTCAGCCATTCACTCACCCCTTCAGCCATTCACTCACCCACCCACCCCATCAGCCATTCACTCACCCACCCACCCCTTCAGCCATTCACTCACCCCTTCAGCCATTCACTCACCCACCCACCCCTTCAGCCATTCACTCACCCACCCACCCCTTCAGCCATTCACTCACCCACCCACCCCTTCAGCCATTCACTCACCCCTTCAGCCATTCACTCACCCACCCACCCCATCAGCCATTCACTCACCCACCCATCCCTTCAGCCATTCACTCACCCACCCACCCCTTCAGCCATTCACTCACCCCTTCAGCCATTCACTCACCCACCCACCCCTTCAGCCATTCACTCACCCACCCACCCCTTCAGCCATTCACTCACCCACCCACCCCTTCAGCCATTCACTCACCCCTTCAGCCATTCACTCACCCACCCACCCCTTCAGTCATTCACTCACCCACCCACCCCTTCAGCCATTCACTCAACCACCCACCCCTTCAGCCATTCACTCACGCACCCACCCCTTCAGCCATTCACTCACCCCTTCAGCCATTCACTCACCCACCCACCCCATCAGCCATTCACTCACCCACCCATCCCTTCAGCCATTCACTCACCCACCCACCCCTTCAGCCATTCACTCACCCACCCACCCCTTCAGCCATTCACTCACCCCTTCAGCCATTCACTCACCCACCCACCCCTTCAGCCATTCACTCACCCACCCACCCCTTCAGCCATTCACTCAACCACCCATCCCTTCAGCCATTCACTCACGCACCCACCCCTTCAGCCATTCACTCACCCCTTCAGCCATTCACTCACCCACCCACCCCATCAGCCATTCACTCACCCACCCATCCCTTCAGCCATTCACTCACCCATCCACCCCTTCAGCCATTCACTCACCCACCCACCAACTCACCCATCCATTCATCCCTTCACTCAGGTGGTCAGGCTCGATGACTTGGTTGTTGATGTCATCGTTTCCCAATTGCGCGGATTGATGCTCATGATGTCAGTCACTGGATTGTCTGGTCCAGACTTGATTATTTACAAACTGACGTCATAAAGCTGGAATATTGCTGAGTGCGGCATAAAACAACAAACAAACCAGGGCGGGTGGATGAGTAATTGTTCACCTGGGTAGATGTGTGATTGTTCACCTGGGTAGATGGATGATTGTTTACCTGGATAGATGGGGGTGATTGTTTACCTTGTCAATGGGTGATTGTTTACCTGGGTAGATAGGGTGATTGTTTACCTGGGTGGATGGGTGATTGTTTACCTGGATAGATAGGGTGATTGTTTACCTGGGTAGATGGGGTGATTGTTTACCTGGGTGGATGGGTGATTGTATACCTGGGTGGATGGGTGATTGTTCACCTGGGTAGATGGATGATTGTTCACCTTGGTAGATGGATGATTGTTTACCTGGGTGGGTGGATGGGTGATTGTTTACCTGGGTAGTTGGATGATTGTTTACCTGGGTAGATGGGGTGATTGTTTACCTGTGTGGATGGATGATTGTTTACCTGGGTGGATGGGTGATTGTTTACCTGGGTGGATGTGTGATTGTTTACCTGGATAGATGGGGTGATTGTTTACCTGGATGGATGGGTGATTGTTTACCTGGATAGATGGGTGATTGTTTACCTGGGTAGTTGGATGATTGTTTACCTGGGTAGATGGGGTGATTGTTTACCTGTGTGGATGGGTGATTGTTTACCTGGGTGGATGGGTGATTGTTTACCTGGATAGATGGGGTGATTGTTTACCTGGATGGATGGGTGATTGTTTACCTGGATAGATGGGTGATTGTTTACCTGGGTAGTTGGATGATTGTTTACCTGGGTAGATGGGGTGATTGTTTACCTGTGTGGATGGGTGATTGTTTACCTTGGTGGATGGATGATTGTTTACCTGGGTGGATGGGTGATTGTTTACCTGGGTGGATGGGTGATTGTTTACCTGGATAGATGGGGTGATTGTTTACCTGGATGGATGGGTGATTGTTTACCTGGATAGATGGGTGATTGTTTACCTGGATAGATGGGTGATTGTTTACCTGGATGGATGGGTGATTGTTTACCTGGGTAGATGGGTGATTGTTTACTTGGGTAGATGGGGTGATTGTTTACCTTGTAGATGGGTGGTTGGTAACCTGGGTGATTGGATGGGTAATAGTCAATGGTCCCATGGTCAACAGTTCTGACTATGACCAATTAGACAAGGCGACGACATGTTTATATACACTTAAAGTAGCACCTCTGATGTACCCGGGGGGTTTCATTACCCAAGAATCACACACGAACTCGGGCCTCAAAGTTGCGACTAAAACGGTCGCCAATTCGACCTAAATTTCAATTTGTCTACTGTCTAAAATTCAGAGGTAGCCAAATGACTACCTTGAAAAATATCTTGCGGCGACTAAATTCTATTGCTTCACATTTGAAGACACAAAAATAAATAATAGGTGATTGTGGAAAACATGTCTGCTTATAATTGAACTTCCGTATAATTCCTCCTTAAGTCGACAATGAACAGAAATACATAAATATTAATGTAATTAGTATTTTATTTCAGTTGACAAATGCTCATTGGATAAGCAAGGATATACCTAAGTAATCTAGTAATATAACTTGCATCATTGTTTGAGTCACGAAAACAAAAATTCTGTTGTTTCCATGAATATACAATTTCAAGACAAGTGCTATAACTTGTACATATAATAGTTACTTGATAAAAGATGATTTCAAATGCTTTTGGCTACCTACAATATTGGCTTGACTTCTTGATTTTACCACTGGCTACCTGGAAAAAAAATGCTTCTAGCCTAAAGGCTACTTGGTAGAAATTTAAACTTGAGGCCTGGTACTGATTGTCCAGAACACTTTTACGTGCCCTTTGGAGTGTTCAAATTAAGCATGAAAGTCAAGGGGTCTTTGTCATAACCCTAATGGTTAGATAACATTTTTCCATACTGATATTTGTGCATTTTATAAGGATGATTATGCACAGTAAGTGTTGATATGTGTTAATATGTATACATATTCTAAAAACTTGTGAAAACTGTACTGGAGGCCACCTGGACCTCAAATACAATAAACTTCTGTTTTTCTGTTATTCTGTTATTCAGTATGTATTGAAGAAGAGCAACAAGTTTGCTCAGGTCTAAGATTCAAATTCTCATTTCAGGTCTTGCCTGATGACCAGTCGATGTCTACCTGATGAACTCCCAATACCATGGCGTGTGTGCCGTGCCGTGTGTGTGTGTGTGTGAGTGTGTGTGTGTGCTGTGCCGTGCCGTGCCACACAATATGTCTTGATGTAACAAGTCTGTCCCAGACTGGGTAGGTTCCCCTTTTAGAGTCTTTGGGGAACCAGGGATAGGGTACAACGCCCCTTTTAGAGTCTTGCGGTTAGGGAACCAGGGATAGGGTACAATGCCCCTTTTAGAGTCTTGGGGTTGGGGAACCAGGGATAGGGTACAATGCCCCTTTAAGAGTCTTGGGGTTAGGGAACCAGGGATAGGGTACAATGCCCCTTTAAGAGTCTTGGGGTTAGGGAACCAGGGATAGGGTACAATGCCCCTTTTAGAGTCTTGGGGTTGGGGAACCAGGGATAGGGTACAATGCCCCTTTTAGAGTCTTGGGGTTGGGGAACCAGGGATAGGGTACAACGCGCCTTTTAGAGTCTTGGGGTTAGGGGACCAGGGATAGGGTACAATGCCCCTTTAAGAGTCTTGGGGTTAGGGAACCAGGGATAGGGTACAATGCCCCTTTTAGAGTCTTGGGGTTAGGGAACCAGGGATAGGGTACAATGCCCCTTTTAGAGTCTTGGGGTGGGGGAACCAGGGATAGGGTACAACGCGCCTTTTAGAGTCTTGGGGTTAGGGAACCAGGGATAGGGTACAATGCCCCTTTCAGAGTCTTGGGGTTGGGGAACCAGGGATAGGGTACAACGCCCCTTTTAGAGTCTTGGGGTTGGGGAACCAGGGATAGGGTACAATGCCCCTTTTAGAGTCTTGGGGTCAGGGAACCAGGGATAGGGTACAATGCCCCTTTAAGAGTCTTGGGGTCAGGGAACGAGGGATAGGGTACAACGCCCCTTTAAGAGTCTTGGGGTTAGGTAACCAGGGATAGGGTACAACGCCCCTTTAAGAGTCTTGGGGTCAGGGAACGAGGGATAGGGTACAATGCCCCTTTAAGAGTCTTGGGTTTAGGGAACCAGGGATAGGGTACAATGCCCCTTTTAGAGTCTTGGGGTTAGGGAACCAGGGATAGGGTACAATGCCCCTTTTAGTGTATTGGGGTTAGGGAACCAGGGACAGGGTACACTGCCCCTTTTAGGGTCTTGGGGTTAGGGAACCAGGGATAGGGTACAATGCCCCTTTTAGAGTCTTGGGGTTAGGGAACCAGGGATAGGGTACACTGCCCCTTTTAGAGTCTTGGGTTTAGGTAACCTGGGATAGAGTACAATGCCCCTTTTAGTGTATTGGGGTTAGGGAACCAGGGACAGGGTACACTGCCCCTTTTAGGGTCTTGGGGTTAGGGAACCAGGGATAGGGTACAATGCCCCTTTCAGGGTCTTGGGTTAAGGGAACCAGGGATAGGGTACACTGCCCCTTTAAGAGTCTTCTTATGAACCATGACAACCTGCACCAATCTGTCCACATCTGTCAACAACCCTGATTATCTGTAAAGATAAGGTAAATAAAGAATTGAATGTTGAATGTTGTTTATCCTAGTTATGAAAGCCTGCACACAGGCTACAATGGTGTTGTGAGAATCTTTGTATCAATGTATGATGGGGGAGGGGGTCCATTAGTGACGGAGTGTTTTGAATCTGACAGTCAGTCAATCAAAGATATATTTGTGTTTATAAGATGCATTATGTCAGACAAAGTTAGTTTACACGGTATCACAGATATCGACATAGACATATAGACACAGACATATAGACATAGACATATTGACATAGACATATGCATATATAGACACAGACATATAGACATATTGACATAGACATATAGACATATGCATATAGACACAGACATGGACATATAGACATAGACATATGCATATAGACACAGACATATAGACATATTGACATGGACATATAGACATAGACATATTGACATAGACATATGCATATAGACACACACATATAGACATAGACAAATAGACACAGACATGATATAGACATTGACATATAAACATATGCATATAGACATATAGATATTGACTTAGACGTCTAGACATATAAATATAGACATAGGCAAATAGACATAGGCAAATAGACATATAGACATTAGTGCTGGGACGAGTCCAAATTTACTACCCGGGTTACCAGTAAAGTAATCTGTTAATCCATTGCCTGTTCTAACACAAGAGGATAGATAAATTGACACAGAAATATTTAGAACATTTCCCATGATGCTTATATAACTCTGGAATAGAACTGTATGATTGACAAGATCAAATGCTTTTGTAAAATCGATAAATATACAATAAAATCTTCCCTCTTTTTAGATAAATATTTTAGGAATCAGCCTGCAAGCAGAATATCTGGTCAATGGTTAAATAATGTGTCCTAAAACTGGCTTGCACAGATAACAAGTTATTTCTATAAAACTCCACTCTTTTCTTGAATACAACACAGAGTATTTTACAAATTGAGTCAATAAGGGATATTCATCTCTAATTATTAGACTCTCTGATATTTCCTGCCTTGTGCAGTGGACAAATAATACTGTTTGCCCACTGGGGAGGGAATGTATTTTATTTCAACGCTTATAAACAAGAATATACTTCTTCCTCTGTAAATGGTCTGTTTAGATCATTTATGTTGTTAAAATGTTCTGTCGGATGGAGACAGATGAATGTCAGTCATAGCTGAGTAATGAAATACAGTGTCACTGACATGCATGGTGACACCACAGTTCAACTGATATTTTCATGGTGATTGTACAAATACAGTGTCACTGACATGCATGGTGACACCACAGTTCAACTGATATTTTCATGGTGATTGTACGACTGCTTCTCTGGCTTTGAAGGCTTTTCCAAAAACACCTGGGACCCTTTCTTGAATATATTTACACAATTCTTCACACAGATAAAAATAACCTTTTTCCCCCCTGAAAACCCCCCAGCTTCTTAAGATCATTTCGTAGACTCTTGTAAATATAAAAGCTAGTACCTGTAGCTCTATGAGCCCCCAGGGCTGCATACCGTATTCGACGTAATAAGCGCCCCCGCTCTGATAAGCGCCCATGGCGATATTTGCTAATATATTGGCTAGTGAACAATCCCAATTAGCACCCCTTCCGAATGATCAGTGTACACAAGACTTATTTTTTCGCGTATAATACGTACTCGTGTGTTATATGCACCATTAATTATGGGCAATTAAATTCTGGAAAAAATTATCTGCCGTACATAAACATTTCAGGCGGTCAGCATAAACCACGAAATTTATCTTTCAACTCTGTTTTTTCTCTCACCAAAATAGTATTTTAATAAGAGTCCCTATTTCTAATTTTGAGTATGCATAGGCGCTTATTATGTCGAATACGGTACTGTTTTAGTCCAACCGAAAAATCACAAACACAATTTGTACGCCATCCATTATTTATTTAACTTTAACGACCATCATGCTGTATATTTACTTAGTTCTTGGTGGGGGGAGTCATTTATGAAGAAAAGGGGAGGGGTATGGCCACTCCAGACCCAGACGAAGTATGGGTGGTGTCCCACCTGATGTGGTAACACCTATAGGTAATATAATTAATGTTCATTACTTCTGATTACATTATCTGCTCATTGCTTGTGCTTGAAAAAAATACAAGGCAATGACAATGCACTTTGTTCCCCATGCCAATCTTCTAAATTGGAAGAGAAGCGAAAACGGTGCCGACTACGCTCATCCTATTTTTGTACTTCCGTCACTGTCGTCTCGCCTCTGGGTCGAGCTTCTGACCAGTATGGCGGTGCATGGTCACGTGACGTTATAGATAATTTATCAACGTAATATGTCTTTTTCTTTCTGTATCTGCTTTAAAATAGCAATCCCTGGCCTTATTAATACATATCAATTAGGAGTGAAATTATGATATTTCTTCCATTCCAAATCTGGCCCCATACACTGACGCTTGGGGCAGTAAACGTCATCTTTAAGTTGACCCGTTTTGTGGCAAAATTCAACAGAAATTTGACCGCACAAAGCGCCTTTGTCAGCCGTCTCAGGACCTAGGTCACAGTGTCCAAGTACAGAGAGTGTGACGTCATCATCGCCAGTTCTGACGTCACAGGTTTCAAGTCGGCTGTCGGCAGTCCAACCAGTGTCGAGAAGGCTTTAGTGTAAGCTTGGTTCCGTCTCTTATCGTCTCAAATATTGCGCTGGGAGAGAGGAAAACAAGTTCAAGCAGACTGGTTTTTATTAAAATATTCTACGCGTTCTTCTATAGACGTATCCAAGTTCAGTGCCTTGGGGCGTAAAGACGAAATCGTTATTTAATTTTGGTTCGTATTATAGACCAGCTACATTTGGAATGATATGTACCATATACAGCAAGCTGTGTGCATTGTTCATTTTAAAAAAAAATCATTCATACACATACACATACATCTACATATTATTTTTATATATTAACTCGCTCAATTGAATCTCTTGATTTTTCACACGGTCTCTCTTTATTAAGCATTCATTACTTGCAGCTCCCGTGCATAGCTTTGATTAAAGAAAATGGGAATGATTCATCGGTAAATGTTTCCAAAAGTTTCATTTTTCGCTCTGTAAATAAGTGAATCCTTAAATTTCTGAAAATTAACTACTGTCTTAATTGCAAAACCGAATTTAGATTCAATCTAAATGTATATACTAGAACTACATATTCAGTACTGTCTTTTGCCATGTCTGTCGAGAATATTCTGACTCGGTGCCACTGATGCATGGGCATGCTTGCGACCCCGACGATGTATGTTTCGGCCACTCCCACGCTGAGAAACGCTAGCTCCTAGGGGCCTCTTGTACATCACAAAACCATCCCCGGCGTCCTACTATTCCATAGCCTTTTGTATATTACCGTACATATTCATATTAAATCTGGCATGTCTAATTCATTTTGCGAACCTCTCAACACGTGCAGATATGACTAGGAAAATTACATCCAAATTAACACATGTATTACTTATCTTTTGTAGATATTGTACATGCATAGCTGAATGAAAAGTCAACTGTGGCGTTCAGTTTTATAAGACATTATGAGAGCGTGTGGAAACAATGTAAATTATTTGTTTGCTACACGTCATACTTCAGATCAGTCTTGACGCCACAGTTTCAAACCTGGCTTCTGGGAACGGCTGTTTTAAAATATTTACCTGCCGCTTCAGTCAGTTTTATCATATTGAACACTACACCACACAAAGCCCCTCTTACCACAAGCACAGGCTGCTGGGTACAGAAACGGCTATTGTTCTGTTTGCCAGCCCCTTCAGTCAGTCAGTGAGACAATGTTTGTTTGTTTGTTTGTTAACCCCCTACACCGCAATATTACAACTATATGATGGCGGTCTGTTAATAATCAAACCTGAACCATTCAATCCAGTGATTGACATCATGAGCATCGATAGGGGTGTGATGACATGCATCAACCAAATCGACGAGTCTGATCACCTGATCCCGTTAGTCGCTTCTTACGACAAGTATAGTCGCCTTTTACGGCAAGAATCGGATGCTGAAGAGATTCTACCCCTTATCTTCACGGGTCAGTGAGACGGCTTGTCAGCTTAATGTGGGAGGAAAGCCCGAAGTGCTGTAGGTCTTAGACGTTTACCTCGGTAAACCCACGAGCACGGGAATGGTGCTGACAAACCGTGAAACATAATCGGGGCGAACCGGGATTCGCACCAAATATCATAGGTTTCTGGCGTGCCCAAGGGACGCAATTCTGCACAGGTCTGTATTGTCTTCAATCTGGGGTTGTATGAACATAAAAGGTTAAACACATTGCAAAACAAAGCATGTAATTTTTTTCTTGGCCTTAGACGTCATGCGTCAAATGTTTCTGCCTGGGGCGACATGGGTTGGAAATCTTGTGTCACTTAGCAACGCATACAAGTTTTTCGTTTATTCTTCCGCCTTAACAGTATGGAAATTACAAGATTGCCCCGTGTCATTCATGCTTGGTCAAGTAAAAGAGGGGGCGCATAGGAAAAGGAAGTTTAAAAGCTGACGCATGATAACGTTTATGTCTCTGTAAATAATGGAGCATTTACAAGACAATCCAGTGATTGGCACCATGAGCATCGATACGCAAATGGGATACGAAGACATGCAGCAACCACGCTGGGATTAAGCATTGTCTCAGAAACAATTAATTATGCTTCAGACGCCAAGAAATTGGCTGATACCAAAAATGTGGAAAATAATATTCAGGCGCATAGTTAAAATAAACATCTGGTTTTGCAGCTGCAGCATGCAGACAAAATATCTAGTCTCCATATAAAAATCCAGCTATATGACGGCGGTCTGTAAATAATCGATTCTGGACCAGACAATCCAGTGATCTACATCTTGAGTATGGATCTACGCAATTGGGATACGATTTACATCAACCAAGTCAGCGAACCTGACCACCCGATCCCGTTTGTCGCCTCTTACGACAAGCATATTCGCCTTTTACGGCAAGCATGGGTTGCTGAAGATCTATATCACCCCGGGTCTTCACAAGTCACATTTTCTTATCAAATCTGGCATGTTCAACTGCTTTCGCGAACCTCTCGAAATGTTTAGGTATGACTAGGAAAATTACATGTTAAACATTATGTACGTGTATACAGTCGTTAGCGAGTCAAAGTTTTGAAAACAGAGATCGTGAGTTCGAATCCTAGCTTGTTACAATATTTTTAGTTATCTTTTGTAAATATTATAAATGCATAGCTGATCAATCTTTATTTGCTACACTTCATACTTAGCATCAGGCGTTAATTAAGCCACAGTGTCAGACTTGGTTTCTGTGAACGGCTGTTTTTTAAATATTTGTGTGGCTTCAGTTAGTTCTATCATATTGACCTGACCAGCGGTTTTCATGGTACATGTGCTTTATACAATCTTAAAGCCCTGAACTGCCCTCCCCGCCACGCCACGCCACGCCCCGCCACGCCCGGCCACGCCCCGCCCCGCCACGCCACGCCCCGACTCAGGCGTGAAGCCACTGTATCAAACTTGGTTTGGGTTTCAATTATGTCTCTGCTGCTTCAGACAGTTCTATCGTATTGAACACCATATTCACTTACCACAAGCACAGGCTGCTGGGTTCCGAAACGGATGTTATTCTTAAGTTTGTTAGCCTCTTCATTCAGTAAATTTGTTCTGTTTGTTTGTTTGTTTGTTTGTTTGTTAAAGTTTCATTTCTCAAATAGTTTTAGAGAAAATTGGTCCCCAGAAGGAACGAATGAAAGAAAGAAAGAAAGAAAGAACAAACCCCCATTATCTCCCGCCCAACTTTAATTAAATATCCTTCAAAACGTAGGTTAATCACATATATGTATAAACTGTTTCAAACATCAAAACGAAATCATATTTACAATGAAAACATTTTGTCATTCAGAAATCTATTATGTATAAATCTTGTGTAACTACTGTTACTATTTGTGTTACTAATTCAACCATTCGAGATGTGTATGGATAAAATATAAAAGAGGCTGTTTAACCTTAGATCCATTTTGACAGCTTTCTCTCTTTAAAACACTCTATTCCCTTACTCAACAATATGTTCAGTATTGTGTTTGGAATATCACGCCTTGGTGTGCAAAGACACATGTGAACATACCAAAATTAGTTAACTCCGCCAAATTCTAAGGGTGTTAGTCAAGATAAACGTCTCAATCGTTTAATCTTCCCTATCTTGATGTACTAAATCTACGTTCTAGTTCAGATCAATTCTGTATAAGAGAATATTATTATTTAGAAACTGAAACCACGTGCATCCATCATTTGGCCACAACATAAGATCAGCTGTTTGACCTGACGTCATCTACAACACTACACTCGAGGTCAAACCACTCGCACCTGTCCAGACAGACACACAGCGACAGTGTTAGCCTACACAAATAAAATTACAGATAGCAACTCCAGTAAACGAGAAATCAAAGCATTTACTCATAGCACACACTACAATTATCATATCAAATAAAAGTTAAAGACTTGCAATATATTATCATCATTAAGAGTAGACTCGACATAAATAATTTGTAAATCAAACCAATCATAGCGCCATTATCACAGTTTCATTGAAAGGAAAAACAAATCCAAATCAACTATAGAGCACGTGGTAACCGTAAGTGGTTAACCCAAATGCAAATATCAGTCATCAGTAATATTGAGGAACACATTTGCGACAAGACTGTGTGATGCTCTTGGGTCCACTGGGGCCTTTGAATGGTAGTTATTAGTATATTTGTGGGGCGCTTCCTTCAGTTTCTTTGCAGTGTGGGACTTTGCCATGCTGCGCCTGGTAAACAGCAGTCTTGCCAGATTATCTTCCAATTCATGCACTTTGTGTTTCACAAGAGCAAAGTTCCGACACGATCCCTAGATACTACTTTAAACACTTTGTAGATATTTGTTTTAAGATAATGTTTATTACCATCCTTGTCACCCGAGGCTGCATGACACACAACAAGTTACAACATCATGGTAATTAATAGGACAAGATAACACTATTTTAAAGAGTATAAAAAATGAAAGTCACCACTGTGATCTCAATGGGCATCTTTCATAATTGCATTTAATACAGGACATCCAGCTGTAATATCTAACAATGGGTGAAGCTTTGGTGGCTATGATATCATATATGTAATGTCCAACAATGTTGAACATCATATAGAGTAAAACAGCCATTCCGACTTCCCAGCCCATACGATAAGGGTTTTATTCACCTCTACCATAAATAAAAGTTGTAAACCTGAGAGACTGTACAACAAAACCTGTTTCAATGTTACATGGTCAGAAGCTGGTGAATTTGTCTCTTTTTTTCTGTAACATATTGAAACTTCCTACCGCAGGGAGTGAAAAACAACCTTGTACTTCCCCCTAACGTAGATCATACACCACTAATGTTTCTATATTTTCACATCATGTGAAATGACATTTTCATGTCAGTTTTATATTTATGCCCTGAAGTTAATATTAGTCACTTAATCGGTCAATTATTGTGCGCTTTCCAAGATACAGCTAAGAATTCGCAAGCGTAATTTTGCTTACGTTCAAGGTCATGCAAAGCAATTTTTAATTTATAGTTACAATAGTGCGCTTAGAAATGGTTGAGTATATATAAATATAAAATACCATAATAAAAAAAATATTCTTTATTTCCAACAAATATGATTGCTGTTTAGTTTTGCGAATCTATCAAATGTATCTGTCATTGTGGTTTATTCGGCTCCTTCGTAAATCACCAAAACGAGGCAATTCTACGGCATTTAAAGGCAAGTCTTACACAGCATATACACAACAGCAGTAAAGCTGGAATGGCTATATCTCCCGTGAGAATTTGTATATTTGAAACATACTTACCCCAAAGATAGTATGATGGCTTCTTCGGATATATTCCAAGTACGAATATTGTGTGTCTTTTATTCCGCGTCTTTCGTAAGTCACCAAACGAGACCATTCTACGCCATTTCATGGCACGTCGTACACAGCGCATACACAACAGCGATATCACTGGAAAGGCTATATCTCCCGTGAGAATTTCTATATCTTAATCATACTTACCCAATTGATAGCATGATGGCTTCTTCGGAGATATTACAAGTACAAAAATTGTGTGTTTGTTATTACGCGTCCTTCGTAAGTCACCAAACGAGACCATTCTACGCCATTTCATGGCACGTCGTACACAGCGCATACACAACAGCGATATCACTGGAAAGGCTATATCTCCCGTCAGAATTTCTATATCTTAATCATACTTACCCAATTGATAGCATGATGGCTTCTTCGGAGATATTACAAGTACAAAAATTGTGTGTCTGTTATTACGCGTCCTTCGTAAGTCACCAAACGAGACCATTCTACGCCATTTCATGGCACGTCGTACACAGCGCATACACAACAGCGATATCACTGGAAAGGCTATATCTCCCGTCAGAATTTCTATATCTTAATCATACTTACCCAATTGATAGCATGATGGCTTCTTCGGACATATTACAAGTACGAAAATTGTGTGTCTGTTATTACGCGTCCTTCGTAAGTCACCAAACGAGACCATTCTACACCATTTCATGGCACGTCGTACACAGCGCATACACAACAGCGATATCACTGGAAAGGCTATATCTCCCGTCAGAATTTCTATATCTTAATCATACTTACCCAATTGATAGCATGATGGCTTCTTCGGACATATTACAAGTACGAAAATTGTGTGTCTGTTATTACGCGTCCTTCGTAAGTCACCAAACGAGACCATTCTATGCCATTTCATGGCACGTCGTACACAGCGCATACACAACAGCGATATCACTGGAAAGGCTATATCTCCCGTCAGAATTTCTATATCTTAATCATACTTACCCAATTGATAGCATGATGGCTTCTTCGGAGATATTACAAGTACGAAAATTGTGTGTCTGTTATTACGCGTCCTTCGTAAGTCACCAAACGAGACCATTCTACGCCATTTCATGGCACGTCGTACACAGCGCATACACAACAGCGATATCACTGGAAAGGCTATATCTCCCGTCAGAATTTCTATATCTTAATCATACTTACCCAATTGATAGCATGATGGCTTCTTCGGACATATTACAAGTACGAAAATTGTGTGTCTGTTATTACGCGTCCTTCGTAAGTCACCAAACGAGACCATTCTACGCCATTTCATGGCAAGTCGTATGCGCATAAACAACAGCGATATAACTGGATAGTCTATATCTCCCGAGAGAATTTGTATATCTTAATCATACTTACTCAAATGATAGTATGATGGCTTCTTCGGAGATATTACAAGTACGAATATTGTGTGTCTATTATTCCGCGTCCTTTGTAGATCGCCAAACGAGAGCATTGTACGCCATTTCAAGGCAAGTCGTACACAGCGCATACCCACAGCATCACTGGAAGGCTATATCTCCGTGAGAATTAGTGTATCTTATACATACTTACCCCAATGATAGCATGAAGGTTTCTTAGGAAATATTCCTAGAACCCCCATTCCCTATACTACTGTAAAGCTATCCGCATCCTTGGCTGCCAGTGAAAAGACCCGGATATGGTGGAAAGTGATGTCTGTTTGACACGTGAATGTCATGCACCAGCATCACTTTGGTTTCAACACTGTCTGCCCCTTGCAATGATTGCACGTGGCATGTAAAAACTTGGCATGGTCCACTGTGGCTAACTGTGTCAATATCAGATAAAACTATGCATTGATTACCCCTGTAACACTGTATGCATTTCAACAAAATCTTGAAACTGTCCAAATTACGTGTGTGTGTGTGTGTGTGTGTGTGTGTGTGTGTGTGTGTGTGTGTGTGTGTGTGTGTGTGTGTGTGTGTGTGTGTGTGTGTGTGTGTGTGTGTGTTTGATATTGTGCTTGTAAGCTATATAAATAGTTACATTTTGATTTATATGAATGTAAAACTACCAGTAAGCCGTGGGGGTTCCGTGTAAGAATATGGGTCCCCAGCAACCCATGCTTGCTTTAAGGGGATCTGGTTGTCAGGCTCATTGACTTGGTTGTTTGCATGCCCTTGTATCTCAATTAATTGGATCAATGATCACAGTGTCGATCACTTGATTGTCTGATCCAGATTCGATTGTTTACAGATGGCCGTCATATAGCTGGGATATTACTAAGTGTGGCATTGAAAAACAACCACACCAACCTGAATTAGATATAAAATATAACTTTCGGTATATGTAAGAACACACACACCATCAATTGTATAAATTATTTACTTTATAGATAAACGTGATTATTGTTTGTGAGTCTTATTTCATTAAACATAAATCGTGTTATGCTTGTGTTTTGGTCATCAGGCATGTTAAAAGTAGGTGTATTGAGGACATGTAATATCAGTCACCGGATTGTCTGGTTCCGGTCATTTACACGATTGGAATATTGCTCACTGCAGCCTTAAATTATTTGCATGTTGGTCCAGTGTCATAGCTTTAAATTGTGGCTGTAAGTTTGCAGATTTTTAAAAATTACATTGTATACAGTTAATCCGGGCAATTCCGCTCAGAAAAATGATGTAATCTTCCCCATAAGATCTACCAAGCTGATATAGTAAGGCAAACGACCCGCGCATGTCAGACTTCTGACCAACCGAATTGGAGATACTGGATGGCCTGTCTCATCTTGCCGATCCGTCAAAACGAAATATTTATGATTGAGGTAATCGTGAATCAAGCATATTTAAGTTATACTGGACCTAATTTCAATAAAATTTACAAAAATAACACTGGGTATTACAGGTTTGACATATATTTGTCCATAGTTTAAATATTTCATTTCACCTTACTTATATTTCAACTTCAAAAGAATTTACACAATGTATACTGGCTATAATGTTTAGAAAAGACATCTAGGGGTGTCACGTGACTAATTCACGCGAAAATATAAATCAAACAACACGATGATGCACTTTCAGTTCTGTCATTGCTTTCTATCTGTCTGTCATTTCTCCCCAAAATACAATTCTGAAACCAAATCTGAGCTATATTTCCAAAAATGCCTAGTCTCTATATATATGGCGAAATCCGTAGTACATATAGTGTTAAGGATAAGAATGTGTAGATCGAATAGTGGTCTTGGTCAGTTTGCAGCCCACACTTTGATAATAGCATTTCTTATTCATTTTCATGAATAAAAAAAATTGAATGCATACCATACCAGAGATACTAAAAAGCGCAATTTGTATAACTGAAGCAGTGCCTAACTGGTATAGTACATGGACTATTTCCACTGTTTTCATTCCCTATCGTAGCGTTATAACGAATCTTATTTCAAGGACAGAAATAAGTGCATTTGCTCCTAGTTTCACAAAAATTCAAGTTATTGGTACAGTCAACCTTGTACTTGGAATATGTATGAAATAACATGAACAAATTAGATTTTGTGATTTGAAAGCATAACGAAACAGGCTTGTGCTGGAGTATGGTAGAAGATGTGGTTTGGAAAGTTTGAAGCCCTTTTACAAAATTGAGTTCCAGAATTTTATACGGAGTGTATGGAGACATGCAAGAAGGACTTCAACGGGGGTCC
Source organism: Haliotis cracherodii (assembly GCF_022045235.1). NCBI lineage: Eukaryota > Metazoa > Mollusca > Gastropoda > Lepetellida > Haliotidae > Haliotis > Haliotis cracherodii. Next base: position 43,510 of record NW_027266317.1, on the reverse strand, counting down.
CAAAATATGGACTCGAGTACCCGAGGGGTAAGAATCGGTTCGTGCTGGAGCACCCGCAATTATATATCTCTTAAAAAAAGGGCAATCATCCTATCATATGCAGAATGAAAGAGTCACAATGACATGGTAGATCACTGAGAAAAACAATGTGATCGTGTATCAAATAAAATACCTTTGAAATTTGTATGCTGATTCGCTGAAGCTTCATTGAAATAAGAATTGTCAACTTGAGAGAATAAATCGCTTACATCTCAATATAACACATGCACTGTTTAGGGTTAAAAAAATATTGCTCACGAGATCGTCACGTGATCATTTGTTGCAATTGGTGATTGGCTGGATTTGATTCCAGCGCCCAAGGAAATTGTCAATAAATGACAAAATATAGAAAACAAGTTAAAAGTAACATTTTCAATGTTATCACAAATTCAGAAGTCAGTATTTACCTTTTTCTTAATTGAAAACAAAACATTGAAATATTACAAGGCTTGTCAATAGTTGAGTAAGAGATAATTAGAATGAGATACAGTACAAAATGATAATATTCAATAAAATGATGTCCAGTTATAAATAACTTATGAAAATATCGAATTAATAATAATTAACGTTACGACGCTAATTTAAAATGAATAGGTATACTGCTTGCAACAGTTTAATAGTTTCGCAAAACATCCCTTTTAAACAAGAAATAAAGTACTTTTGTAAACCAGGAAATATCCTTATGAAATGGTTGTAAATAAGTGTATTGTTACGAAATAATAACTAAAAGAAAAGTTATTGACACTTTTATTTGATTTGATTTATTACTCATGAAAAAGAAAGTTACATAAACTCTATGAACTTATTGAAAGTCGACCCCATTTCCGCTTCCGGTGAACCTGAATTCTGCTTCCGGTGTGCCTGAATTCCGCTTCCGGTTCGTCCGAATTCCGCTTCCGTTTTGTCCGAGTTCCGCTTCCGGTTCGTCCGAATTCCGCTTCCGGTTTGTCTGAATTCCGCTTCCGGTGTAGCTGAATTCTGCTTCCGGTGTGCCTGAATTCCACTTCCGGTTTGTCTGAATTCCGCTTCCGGTGTACCTGAATTCCACTTCCGGTTTGTCTGAATTCCGCTTCAGGTGTAGCTGAATTCTGCTTCCGGTGTGCCTGAATTCCACTTCCGGTTTGTCTGAATTCCGCTTCCGGTGTACCTGAATTCCACTTCCGGTTTGTCCGAAATTCCGCTTCCGGTTCGTCCGAATTCCGCCTCCGGTTTGTCCGATTTCCGCTTCCGGTTCGACCGAATTCCGCCTCCGGTTTGTCTGAATTCCGCTTCCAGTGTAGCTGAATTCCGCTTCCGGTTTGTCTGAATTCTGCTTCCGGTGTGCCTGAATTCCGCTTCCGGTTTGTCTGAATTCCGCTTCCGGTGTACCTGAATTCCACTTCCGGTTTGTCTGAATTCCGCTTCAGGTGTAGCTGAATTCTGCTTCCGGTGTGCCTGAATTCCACTTCCGGTTTGTCTGAATTCCGCTTCCGGTGTACCTGAATTCCACTTCCGGTTTGTCTGAATTCCGCTTCCGGTTTACCTGAATTCCGCTTCCGGTTTGTCTGAATTCCGCTTCCGGTGTAGCTGAATTCCGCTTCCGGTTTGTCTGAATTCTGCTTCCGGTGTGGCTGAATTCCACTTCCGGTTTGTCTGAATTCCGCTTCCGGTGTACCTGAATTCCACTTCCGGTTTGTCCGAAATTCCGCTTCCGGTTCGTCTGAATTCCGCTTCCGGTTTGTCCGATTTCCGCTTCCGGTTCGTCCGAATTCCGCTTCCGGTTTGTCTGAATTCCGCTTCCGGTGTAGCTGAATTCCGCTTCCGGTTTGTCTGAATTCTGCTTCCGGTGTGCCTGAATTCCGCTTCCGGTTTGTCTGAATTCCGCTTCCGGTGTACCTGAATTCCACTTCCGGTTTGTCTGAATTCCGCTTCCGGTTTGTCCGAATTCCGCTTCCGCTTCGTCTGAATTCCACTTCTGGTGTATCTTCCGGATATAACACTCACTCACTCACTCACTCACTCACTCACTCACTGTGCCTTTGGTTATGGAACGGTGCAACGTCGGGTTCCCCTTCGTGTCTTTGATGGAGGAATGGGGAAACCTTTTCTGTAAATCCTCCACTAGCATTAACTGGCGTGCGTGACCAAGCGAACTGCTATTTCTTCCTTCATGCTAGAACAAATTTATTGTTTGGTAGTTGTATTTTCAGGTGAAATTCGTTATCATTTGGAAAGCTATCTATCGTTTTTGTAGCATGTGCGGAATTGTACACACAGCGAATTAGGAAGTATTGGTGTCGTAACGAAATTCTTTTCTGAATCGGTGCCATTGATGCTTGGGCATGCTAACACTCAAATCTGCCGGCTTCCCTTTTTTTTTTTTTTTTCAATGTTCTTTTTATAGAAATATACATACACAGCTGAATGAATCGTCTACCGTGTCGTAAAATAAGGCATGAATAGTGTTCTTAAGTAACGAAAATGATTTGTTTGCTGCACCTCCAACCTAGGATAGGGCTTGAAGCCGCACTATCAAACTTGGTTTCTGTGAACGGCTATTTTTCAGATATTTTTCTGCCGCTTCACTCAATTTAGTCACATCAACAACTTCTCACGTCAAGCACAGGCCGATAAGTGTGTGTGTGTGTGTGTGTGTGTGTGTGTGTGTGTTGTAACGCCGCACTCAGCAATACACCAGCTGAGTCTGGACCAGACACTCCAGTTATTGATATCATGAGCATCGATCCAAGCAATTGACATCGATGACATGCATCAACCACGTCAGCGATGTTCCGGGGTCAATACACATGACTTTCCCAACTCACAATGATCTGATAATGAATGAAACAAACTTAACTTTAGTAGCAATAGTAGCAATGATACCATGTATATTATGTCCAACATTGTGCACCATTATCCAGACCAAAACGGCCATTCAGCCTCCCAAACCACATACTGTATGAGTTTAAATCACCTAATCTATTAATACACGTTTCTATCGTAGAATGACTGCACGAAGCTGTCTTTAATCACTAACGCTCTGCTACAGGTTGACATTCAAAGGACTGCCGCTCATTGCATACAATCCTACACTTTCCACCATTCGTTCACGAGCCGTGTTAAGCTAATAAAACGTTTGTCACCTCTCCACACCAGAGAGCAATTAATTATTTATAGTTCAAAAAGTGCGCTGAGAAATGGTGAGATCTATATAAATATAACATACAATATTCCACAAATATTATTCGTACCCAACAAAGACTGTCGCTCTTTCTCTTTTCGAATTTATTAATAGTATCTGTGTTTTGTGGTTTGGGCATCTTTTGCGTATTTACAAAACTTGAAATATCATGCAACGTGCAACGCACGTGTGGTATTCAATTGTAGGCCCCAGGAAGAAAACCTGCACTGGTGGTTAACGGCAGATGTTGCGACCTTATAACCTCCAAATATATCAGCCCACGACCACACAAACGAGCCTGTACGAGGACAGGCTAGAATGTGTTATTTCACAGCGCTAATGTGCCCAGCAGTCATCTTATTCATATCGCGGTATATCCGAACGTTTATTAATAGAAAGGGTGTTTTCCAGACAATTCACACCCGTCTGCAAGTCCGCTTTGAGCTACTTTTCTGTACTTTCGGAAGTTCTTATGTCTCCGCTTTCAGTCCGCAGTCTCTTGGCACTGCTCGCCTTGGCCCAGGGGCACCCCGAGCGGGTTCAAACCCCCTTTCCAGCAAGAACTCTTTTTTAAAGAACTTCTTACCAATTACATGAACCCAAAACTCAACTCTCACCCCTCAACCTTGGCCAATCGAATCGCTCCCTTTTCGCTGGCCGATTAATCGCTTTTCTCCCTTTCCCTTCTTTCGCTTCGATTATCCGGGCCCCGCTTTTACCCCGCTTCTTCCCCGCTTTTAACCTGCTATTCTTCCGCTTTCGCTTATAATTACGACTAATCGCTTTTCTCCCTTTCGGTTCTTTTGGCTCGGTTACCCGCTTCTTCCCCGCTTTTAACCCGCTATTCTTCCGCAGCTTTCGCTTATATCGCTTTTCCCCCTTTCCGTTCTTTTGGCTCGATTACCCGCTTCTGCCCCGCTTTAAACACGCTTTTGATCGCTTTCGCACAGAATTCCGGCTTTGCTTTCAATATTGTCTTCCATTTCATAACATTTTTTTCGGAAAATTTCACTACAATTTTGAAATTTTGAAATTTTGAAATTTTGAATCAGATCAAACTTTTAAGTGTTCATTTTACCCATAGTTTTTAAACACAATATTGGGAATTAACTTCACTTCTCTTCTCTTGCATTTCATTTCATCACATTTTTCCAGAAATATTCACTAAAAAAAAATATTCATTTTACTGCCTTCACTATGTGCCACAATTTGTTGCTTGTTTTTCTTGCGATTTCCTGTTCTTGTCCTTCAATGCAGTTTTAACTCTCTTTCCAATTGTCACCATTCATATATATATGTCACACTTCGTCTGCAGGTTTTATACAGTTCATTTCTTTACCTTCACATTTTCTGTTGTCTGTCAAACAAATGATTGCATGATTATACTTTATTTTTCCAATATAGGAAATATCTTTTTTTCATCGTACATGTAGTTCCATTTTTGTCTACTTCTTTCCACTTTTCACACAAATCCACCACGTGACTACACCGGCTACACCGACTGCGCCGACACCAAAAAACGCAGTTTGGACAGCCGGCACCGAGCCACCCGGAAGGACACAGCAAAGCACCAATCACAAGCGAGATCACTTATGCCTAAGGCCGTCACTTCCTGCATCAGCTGGCCATGGCGGCGGAGCACGGAGCCAAATGTCGCTGGCTGGCATCTTCACACCAAAGCGTGCTCGCTCGGTCTCGTCGCATCTCCATCGACGGAGAGGACAGTTGTGCACATGCATCTGAAGGTAAGTTCATTCATATATTTCACTCCACGTCTTTTGTTTCTTGCACAGAGCGGCCATTCTGTCAAACAGGGACGAAAAGCACGTTCCAAACCCCCTTGGCTATTTGCAAGTTCTTAATTTTCATCACAGAAAATGTCACCTGTTTTGGCCGCTCTCTATTGCACAATGCAAGAGTTTTCGTGGCAAAGAAGCAGGCAGCGTGCTTCCTGTATTCTTGTAAGTATGTTTGTATGTATGACAAATGCTTAACTTCACACACTGACCACGCCCTATAACAGTAACTGTACCGTATTTCATCCGACAGAAGAACTGCTCTATGTTATCATTAATCAACATGCACCATTCACCACACCCCTCAGTGTAAACAAATCTAAGTATTCAACTACCGTATTTCCCACAAAATCACGTCCTTTATTATGAGTATGTGTTGTGTATAGTACTTTTTCTGTTGGAAATGTATTTGTTCAAGGCCCCATCCCCCACATTCAAACTAATACTGGTCTCTCATTGCTGGAAATCTTGCTGACAGTAATTCTTTAAGCATGTATCACTTGTCTCAGCAATGGGCTAAAGGGAACATCTCTGTCATTCTTCCAGGCTCAAGCAACTTAGCGTTACCTCATGACCAAATGTGTTTACCTCATTGGCTGATGCAGCTTTGTCGGCCATGTTCTTATGAATACAAATATACTGACCCAAATCCCTTCGCTGTTTTCTGGTTTGTATTACAATTTATGGTCAAAATAAGGCCGCAATATAAGTAATGATGTAGGTAAGGTAACCTAGACTTTCCCCCATATCATGTACACACTTTGGGCGTAGTACTAGATCTAGTAGATATTGAAGCTTGTAGAATCAATTAATAAACTACCTCCCTGGTAGTTGTACACATGGTGTCAGTTATCCCCTCTATATCATTAGGCATATCAATTCAACTTTCCATAGTCATTGTAATGGAATCTGTCCCAGGGATATGGGAGACAACTCTGATTGTCTTGTTTAGATAGTGATTTGCAGGGCGCTTCAATTGAACAGTAAATTTATCGTGTAATGCTTTTCACTCAAAATCCATTTATTATAATTCATGAGTAATTTCTTGATATCCTTAATTGATCATAGTACATTTTGGAGTATTATTCTGTAGTATATTTCCATGTAAAACACTTGATATTTCAAGTAGAGTTTCTGTCAAACTCATTTCCAAGTACATGCTGCTTGAAGTATAGTTACTATTCTTGTACTGTAAATAATGGCTAGTACATTTTAATGGATTTATGGTCCTGATGTTTATTAAAAATTAATATTGATCCTGTTAACCATTCTGTTGATCAATAACTATTGTAAAAGGGGGTAGGGTCATGTCATCTAGACCAGCGTTGACATAAATAACAGAGAGCACTAAGTAGGTACATAGACACTTTATTGGAACTAAAATTGTCAATGAGTTGTATGTTGTATCTGTTGCGCCATGCCATGCCATGCCATGCCATGCCATGCCATGCCAAGTTGCAAACTTGATGAGAATACAAGTTTTGTCAGGCATGTTCTTACGAATACAAAGATACTGACCCAGATTCCTTCTCTGTTTTCAGTCAATCTGAGTGATTGTGAGCTGGGTAAGATATGCATTCATTATGCTCCATTCATTGATCAAGTTGTTTGTCTTTATTCCATTGCTGCTGTACAGGCCTGCCGAATCAATGTCACACGACCTCGTCCCTCTCCCCCCCTCGTCCCTCTCTCCCCCTCCCCCTCCCCCTCCCACTCCTACTCCTGTCAAGTTCATTGTATCATCGATTATTACCTTTAACATCTGCTTTTTCTTCTTGTAAAAATCTATTGTAAAAGTCTCTTTGTGTTACCACTTGATTGTAACCATGGTAACAGTTCTGTAATTATTCCAGTATCATGAACCAGGAAAAGTGGCATCTTTATTGAAACCTTTATATCTAAATTTCCAAGAAATAATTGATGTTTTTGTTGGTTACCAAGGTATCAGAGCATTAAGAGTGGTGGAGTAATTATGTTTTAACTTGTTTTGGCTGTGAATCACTTGTGCTCATTGTGTTGGACATTGTTGCAGACCCAAAATGGCTGTGCGGCGCCGACACAATCTCCTGACACAACTTACCTGACACAACTTACCACAGCCCTGATATTTTCTTCTTTATGGAACATTGTGAAAGGTAGGCGATTTTATACTTTGGTCTCATTGTACTTAATAATATTTTTATGTGGTATACTGTATTTGCGGTATTAAGCACCCCGCTCTATTAATAGCAAGGATTTATCTGGAATTCCAAACAACGTTCCGCTTGTTCCCTTGGCAGAACAACGTTCCGTTTGTTCCCTTGGCAGAACAACGTTCCGTTTGTTCCCTTGGCAGAACAACGTTCCGCTTGTTCCCTTGGCAGAACAACGTTCCGTTTGTTCCCTCGGCAGTCAAATTGGGAAAGAAATTGTATTATTGTTCCAAATTTGGGAACTTCAAATTGGGAATATGTACAGTCTTTTGCTGCAGACTTATGGTCGAATATAGATAATCCCGAAATAGATTTACGCGACAGGTCCTTTTTTGTTTGTGTGTATGTTACAGCAATGGTGAAAGAATAACTGTTATTGTCAACAATGCAGTTTACTGGGCCAGGTTTAATTAGCGCTAACTGGCTAAGGCCGCTGATTGTGGCACCCTCTTCACAGGTTTTGTGTTCCTCTTCAGTCAATGGGACAAGGTGTGCTTGTGTTTGTGTTAGGGTAGGTTACCTGCAACTCTTTCTGATCAAGCACCCTTTGCGATCATTTGGGTTAGGCACCCCTTTACAATCATTGGTTAGGAACCCCTATACAATCAATAGGGTTAGGCACCCCTTTACGATCATTGGTTAGGCACCCCTATACAATCAATAGGGTTAGGCACCCCTTTACAATCTCTAGCGTTAGGTACCCCTTTACGATCATTTGTTAGGCACCACTTTACAATCATTAGGGTTAGGTACCCCTTTACAATCATTAGGGTTAGGCACCCCTTTACAATCTCTAGCGTTAGGTACCCCTTTACGATCATTGGTTAGGCACCCCTTTACAGTCATTAGTGTTAGGCACCCCTTTACAGTCATTAGGGTTAGGCACCCCTTTACAATCATTAGGGTTAGGTACCCCTTTACAATCCTTAGGGTTAGGCACCCCTTTACAATCTCTAGCGTTAGGTACCCCTTTACGATCATTGGTTAGGCAGCCCTTTACAGTCATTAGTGTTAGGCACCCCTTTACAATCATTGGTTGGGCACCCCTTTACAATCATTAGGGTTAGGTACCCCTTTACCATCTTTAGCGTTAGGTTCCCCTTTTCGATCATGCACACCTTTACAATCATTAGGGTTAGGCACCCCTTTACAATCATTAGGGTTAGGTACCCCTTTACCATCTTTAGCGTTAGGTTCCCCTTTCCGATCAAACACCCCTATACAATCATTAGGGTTAGGAACCCTTTTTCGATCAAGCACCCCTTTACAATCCTTAGGGTTAGGTACCCCTTTTCGATCAAGCACCCCTTTACAATCCTTAGGGTTAGCTGTGTGGTAGGGCATGGGTTAGCTATCTCTTTTAAGTGATCCAAAGTAATTTTTGGAAAATCCATTTCACTTTTATCAAGTTTCGATCAAAGCTATGTCTCTGACAACAAATGTAACTTGTGGTTGGTTTCAATCAGCGCCACGCCAACTTTGTCAATTTGCCAAGCTCCCGGGGTGCTTACTACAGCTAACATTTAGTTCTACGTCTATGTTTTTGTTTTAATTGTCTTGCAACCATGGATACATATGATACAAAGTATTCCAGAGAATCTCTTCATTTTCAGGAGAAATCTAGAGTTTTTCCGTAGTTTTGTAGACTACTTTGGAGCTTTCGGTTATTTCTTCTTTAGTGTCTGTAGGAGAGACGAGTGCAGTTGTTCCTGACAAAGTATGACACCAACATCTGAAGTGTTTCAGCAGTGCATGTCTCTTTACCTTGTCCATATACCATGTCCATAACCCATGTCCGTATACCATGTCCCAGACTTGTTTATTTACTGCAGTGGCAATGCTTGAATATTGCTGACTTAAGTGTTTAACTTTTATTTTTATGGGAGAGTGTAAGGTCGGTGGTTCAATCCCCTGGTGGGACGGTAAAGGTTGTTAGCTTGTACAAGCACACGCACGCACGCACGCACGCACGCACGCACGCACGCACGCACGCATATGCATGTCACTATATAAGTGCAATAATCTTGGATGCGACGTTTAAGCCATTTTCACCTCACCTCACCTCACCTCACCTCAACTCAACTCAACTCAACTCAACTCAACTCAACTCAACTCAACTCAACTCAACTCAACTCAACTCAACTCAACTCAACTCATTCAGATTGCATATTTTATGGTTTTTAAAAAAAGTAAAAATAATACAATATTTATCTACAAGTTAATTGAGAAATATATATTTAAGTCTTTCCTGTGGTATTCTAAAAAAAAATTAAACATAAATCTTCATGAATTTTTTAGATACCCAATACTACGACATTATTTTATCATGTTCTAATTATGGGATGTTCATAGGTTTTGTGGACGATATTGTTTGTTTGCTCTAGAAATAAGATGATGCTGGTATGCTGTGTGGCTCATGTCCAACATGAGCTAGAATAGATAACAACCCAAACATTGTAAACAAGGACTGATTCCACCGTGATTGTCTTCAAAACCTAAGCTCTTTGGTGGTGAAGGTTTGACCATGATAAAATTAAGCCCCACAAAATAAAGTTCTTTTGTACTGGGTTTTCCCGAGTGGTGCTGTTGGATGCATGTCAGGACAGGTGGAAATGGTTAGTAGTAGTCAGTGTACAGTTAACAATAAGAAAACATGACACAAAACAAACCGTATTCACCGTATTAACTTCTACACAAATCTGTAAATACAGTCTTTATAAGTGCCTCCTATAAAGCTCCTCTCCTTAACAGAAAACACAAGCGCAGAAGGGGTATACATGTATAATCATCATGAAACTATTATAAAAAATGTTTTAGTTTACATCAACATTTGAACTTTGTTTGTTCACTCCCACTCAATCTCGAATCAGATTTAACTCATTGTTTGCTTTTAATAATTGCGCCCCTTTGTGAATTTTGTAAGCACTCTGGACGTTTATTATGGCAAATATGGTATTACAGAAGTATTATGAAGATATCTCTAATGATAAACTGTCAGTTCGCTTTCAAAGAAGTATATCATCTGATGAGAAATATCAGGCAGATCAGGATGAAACTAAAGGATGAAGTCCTTGAAAGGCATTATGAAGTGGGAAGGACATGAAGTCATGAAACCTTATATGGAAAACAAGTTCTTTATTGTTTGTTCAGGGCTACTTCTTGGCCATCATCAGGTCAGTGATCAGGTCTCACACCCACGGACCTGTATATACTGAGTGTGTAAAGAGAGTAGAGCATGGTTGTATACAAGGAGCCATGATCCCAGGAGTGCTCACCCTTGGTATGCGAGATCCTTGTGGGAATATTGTAGTTACGCCCCCACATCTGTTTCCCTCATCAAGGCAGTGCAAGAAATGGATAAGCTACTGAAACCTTGACACTCCTATCATTGAAGCGCAATCCATCAGTGAACCCTACTATGTACCCTTTGTCCTATCTCAAACACAGGGAGCACAAAGCATTGCAAAGTGCTGCCGTGACAGTTTGTGAGATTGTGTGGCAAAGGTTCCCCCTTCTGTACTCAACAGTACATGATCCTGGTACTTGCGTAACAAAGTTGGACAGCTTTGTTGGGTCTTGTTGTCTACTTGGCTAATTCACTGCTTGACAATTGAAATGTTAATTGTGAGATCATGAGACCTGCAGAAAGTTGCTAAAGGGAGAGGCCTGAAAACTCCTTGAGGTCATGAAGTAGCTTACTGGTTTTAGGATTCACATGTCACTCAAACATTCTTGGTTCACTTCTCCTCTGTAGATATAGCTTTGAAGACCATTGTTTTTGTCAACATACATGTTGGTGGGGACTTGTTGTGAATCTCATTGACATTGCCAATAAACTCTATAAAGCAGTCATTGCCTTTGTGAACGGAATTTGACAGTAGTGCATAGTTTCACTGACTTGGCAACATTTGTGTTAATAATTATATATATTGACACATAAACATGTATGATATTTTCCCACCCTAATACAACAAATACATGTTATATTTCTTCCAAAATGTTGAAGTGAAGATATGTAAGTTTTCAACCGCCTCCAACTTTAATTGGGCATGAATTTTCCATGAAGGAAACTTTTCAAAGAAAGCAAAATTATTGCCTGAAGTTATGAAGCGGTACAAGTGTGTGCAAAGATTGCTCTACAGATATTCAGCTTTGTAAGAGAACCACCAGGACATCCTGTTAGGAATGCTTTAGGAAACAACGTCTGTTTTCCTCTCTGCAAGGTGAAAACAACAGCACGAGTTCACAATAAACAGGAGTAACAGAAGCGGGATAGCTTCCATCAGTCTTTTTCTTTGACTCAAGTCTATGAAAGCAAAGTAACAATGATAGATTTAATGCTGTAGTATTTGCTGAAGTTAATATATTAATGACTTTCCATAGCAAGTGATTTTGTTTATTCCAATTTCATACGTGTGTTTATTATGTACATTTCTGTTTGAATAGTGTTAAATGTATGATATATTAAAAGGTTTAACAATTATGTGCTCACCATCTAATGCTGTACTCCTTCCATTATTCAAGACTTTCTACGAATATTTCTGCCGTGAAGATTCCGGGGTAGAATATTTCTTCAGCAACCCATACTTGCCGTAAAAGGCGACTATGCTTGTCGTGAAAGGCGACTAACGTGATCGGGTGGTCAGGCTAGCTGACTTGGTTGATACGTGTCATCGATCCCAGTTGCTTAGATCGATGCACATGATGTCAATCACTGGTCCAGACTTGATTATCTTACAGACCGCCGTCATATAGCTGGAATATTGCTGAGTGCAGCGTTAAACAACAACAAAAATTCAAATATTTCAAAGAGCGTCATACAACTCTTGCGTAAAACTTGCTTGATTTAGGTTACATCATTCAAGGCTTCAGTAATGCTTTCAAACATTTTACGGTATGTTTTTCAGGTGAACAATTGACTTGCTTTTGCATGTGTTTGTGATGCATGCCACAATTGGACAGGATACGCTGACCTTTACATAACTGTTTGATTGTGACCCATAAACATGTTCATGATAAAGTCGGATTTATACAATCGACTGATTTTAGCAGAGATTTCTTATGAATATGGAAAGGGTTTTATTTGGTAATATGACAAAAGATTGATCTCCAGTTCTGCACAGATAGATCAGTACTTGAGATGGGCTGTGTTTGTTACCTGGGCCCTGTTCCATAAAGCGATATTAGCACTAAGATGATCGTAACTCCCATACTTTAACATAGGTTTAGAATGATTGTAGCGCTGAATTCGCCTTGAGGAATAGTGCCCTGGCCAGGAGAGAGATACAGTGGTGCATACAGTGGTTTTCAGACTGGTATGACTAACATTAAAGTATTGTCATGCCTGAGGCTGCGGCAGTCACAATAAGCCTACCTCACACTTCCATAAAAATAGCAATATTTACAATAGTCTCGATACATTATGAATTGTATTACTTACATCATTTTGGAAGAAATTGTCAATATTCCATGTGACTGGCTGACAAGAGTTTGTTCAACCTGTTTGTGTTGAGTTGACATCGCTGGTGAAGTTAGTCTTGTTCTAATCCTATCGTGTGGTTAGATTTTACTCTTTGTATTGTGATAGGCACTTAGCATGGTAAGGTAAAGCTTGCCCAAATAGTATCAGGTCAAGTCATTGCAAACCCTTGTACTTCAAAATCAATACAAAATTGAAATATGAGTCAAAACATGGGTAGGATTATCATAACATGAGTTGTAAATTTACAATGCATTGATACGGTGGTGAATTGTGACACTTCTCCTGAGACTATTTTGTGATGTAGAGTTAGCCCCATTGATGAAGGAGATACCGCAATGCTGAAACTTGCATTGCAGCACCATTATATTAATTCTATATCCCATCTCTTTATAGCCCTCTTGGCTGTTCATCTCTGTATTCTCCACATGATGATTTTGGGCGATGGGGTAGCCTCGTGGTTAAAACGTTTGCTTGTCACGCTGAGGACTTGGGTTTGATTCTCCAGATGGGTACACTGTGTGAAGCCCATTTCTGGTGTCCCCCACCCTAATATATATACATACTCACTTTCTTACGCCATGATGATTTATTCAATGAAGTCTTTCAGTACACTATGACATGGAGACAACCCACCCATGTCATTTTCACCAAATGCCCTGTCTGATACTCTGTGTCATGTTTCCTACATGCCCTGTCTGATAATATATGACATAGAGATGACGCACCCATGTCAATTTCCCAGTCTGATTTGAAATCTGTAAGCTGAACATCAATCATCTTCACACATCTTCCTTCTCACCCAAAGAACTTACCAAGCAGGTGTTTCATCAAGTGTCTTTGACATCATTTCAAAACTACATCTGCAATAATGTACATTTATGATTGAGGTTGTTGGTTTGCCAAGTTCCTAGAACTCTGAAAGATCTGGGTATTTAGGTCATGTTAACTGAATGCTATATATATATTTAGAGTCCATGACCAACAGATTAAGTTAACTCATTATTTGAAGTATTTGTGTCCCATATTTGGAAACACCCCCTCCTAAAACAGCCAACATGATGAGGATGGAGATCACCAGCCCCAGGCTGGGTATTGGGTCTGCTTCATATAAAGCCGGTTCCTGTTCATGCATGCTCTCTGTACCTAGGGCTTGACCTCAGTCAAGTTCAGATGTGTAAAATGTGCCTCCCAGCAAATACTACTGTGGCCCCACATCTGGGACATCTTCACCCCTCCCTCCACTGTGAGGTGCCACTACATTCTGTACAGCTAAACATCTAACATTTCCCCTGAGCCGCCCTTCAGACCTTTCAGCATGGACAGAGGTAGAAGAGGAATTGATGATGGCTACATCACCTCCAACATCTGATGTTTCCTCTTCTCACTACATCTTGTATCTTGTTGCAAACTCTGTTGCTCTCTGAAATATGTTCCAGATACATTTCTTTTGGCAAGTAGTTTTGTTGGGTCATGATCTGACATTTAACATTTCAGCCAACTAACCCTGTGTAGCCATCAAACCACATTGAGGTCATAGATGACAAATAAAATCTGTATTTGGTGTTCTAAGCTGTATATGCTTAAGAACGTCTGAGTGTGACAGATCTTAGTGTAATCAGGTAACTAAGGACCAAGACGTTTCCTGGGGCTCAATGGCAAGTTCCCATTATGTTTCAATCCTGTCTGTTTCAGTGCAACAAAAGTTTGTCAAATTTAGAAACTATACCCGAAAGCTCCATGGAATATTTTGTCTTGGCCCCACAAAGCATTGTCTTATAAAGACAGTTTCCTGCAGGTTAATTCAGACTGAAGCAAACAAATTATTTTCTTGAATTTTCGTCAGTCGCAGAACCGCCCAAAGTGTGGGCTTAGGGAGACAGCCATGTGCACTGCTGTCTGCTTCCGGTGTGAAAGCCTTGAAAGTGATATGTTCCACTGGTACTGTGAGGCTTATAAAATATTCTTTATTCTAGTGCACTCATGTTGACACTCAAATATGATCTCGATCTTTGAAAGATTTGACAAAACAGGACTCCATTATACAGTATTTCGCTGTGAGAACCAATCTAAGTCTGGTTTCGACATTGAAATATCACCTATGTGTGAACACATCTGTGAAGCAACTCATCTGGTTTATCCACATGCTTCAGAAGATTCGCAAGTATTCGCATGATGCCTAATTCTCTGGTGCCAACTTATAAGCATAACGTGCAGAGACTGCAAGTCCAACTGGTCCAGGGGCTACCTGCAGCATTGTCATCACATCATCTCAGAGTCAGAGTCTGGAAATACACATTTCCGGTCAGATTACTGCAGTGGTAACTCACTAATTACATACAAAGATCAGAACTCGTTCCTGTAGGGTTTTAACACTCTGTTTGATGTCAGTTAAATGACAGATGCTATTCCTCATCGCAGATGGTATAACATTTTCCCTGTCTTAACTCAGCATTTCATGATGTGGTCTAGATATGGAAGGGTCAGTGCCCTGACAACTGTAAAATAGTCAGAAGTATCAGTGTTATCAAGACCAATTCTTCAGCAAGTGACAATAAGTTATTCCTTTAGTAGACCACTGACCACAAAACGTTGCTTATGTAATGCTTCATTTAATATGGTAATTTGTAAAACTTTATTATACCCCTGACTTAAATGGGCGGGAGTTTATCGTTATACTAAAGAATTCCGTCTGTTCGTCCTTCTGAGGACATTTATGTGTGAGACCCAAAAGTTAAAAACTACTGCATAGATTCTTTTCAAACTTGGTGAACACTTTTCATGCCTTTAAGAGAGGTGCAGTGCAAAGTTTGATTGCAATATTTGGATTTTCTTAACATTTGTGCGACCTATAACTTGAAAACTACTGCATGGATTCTTTTCAGATTTAGGGAACAGATTCCATACTTGATTTTTAAATGCATATTTTCAGAAAAAATATGATGTTTTTCAAGTTGTGAGCTTATAAAAAAAGTAGTTCAACATTTATGTGATCTGTGACTTGAAAACTACCATACATCATGGATTCTTTTCCAATTGGGCTTACAGTTTCCATACCAATAGGAGGGTGCAGTGCGAAGTTTCTTTTCAATATTTTGATTTTCTAAGAAATATTACTTTTTTCATGTTTGAACTTAGAAATATTTTGGAGTTGAACTCAGGGGTATTAGTGAGCCCTGCTCACTTTTTGTCTTATTTGTTTTGTTTCTCACCATTTGATGATCCTTGGGGGGTGGGGTACGGGCAGGGGGTTATGATAGTTTTTCGCTGAAATACCAAACAATAATTAGCAGTGAAAATTAGTAGCGAAAACCTAAATATTTTCATCCAAGTAAATCGTCAGTGTGCCAGGTATTTGGCAATTCTGTCTATAAAACAAAAGGCTTGGGCGCCACAGATAAGCGCATATGCTTATTGGACATGTATTGGATCGTGAACAAGGTATCTTGATACGCTATGGATCAAAAAATTGTTATATCATCCTAGCCCTGAGTATCATCTTCAGAAATGGCAGGTAACACATACATGTCCCATTGTTGGAGCTCACTGATCACAAGTGCAGTCCTCTTCTGTTCGTTCAACCATGCTCCATTGACACACCTGGGGGCTCAGAGATTTTGCCTGGTTACCTGGTGATTGCACCACACAGAAGAATGTCAGGACGAACATTGGTGTTGACTTAGTTAATGTCAACCGTGAAGAGTTTGTCTTAAGCAACCCATGAATATAATAAGAATTGACAAGATTCACCATCATGGTGGTGGGCGTTATTTTCAGTTACCCAGGAATTGCTTCAAGAGCGGTTGTATACAGACAGATACAATCTGTTATGAGTCATCCAACATTGCAATGCTGCAGTCAAGGACCCTTAAAAACTCCCATTGTCTAAGAAGCCGTTTTCAAAGATAGGTGTGAAAGGTGTATATATCAGGATTGCTGATAGTGTATTTCACCTGGTGAATACGGGAACTGACTTCAGTTTGTCCAGATCACCATGGTTAAAAGTTCAGAAATGTTATTCTCATTCCTCATAATTTATCACATCGATCTATGCATGGCTGTCCGCCGCTTTCTTCTTTGTATTCATTAGGGGAGTATCTGAAAATGTCATGGGAAAACTGTTACAATTTCTTTATCATCCTCTCTAAATGTCATAAAAATATCCACAACACTACATTGACCTTCCAGAAGTGTTCTCTTGCCAAGAAAACTAAGGCTGTTAGCATTAAGGAACATTTAGGAGTGCACAGGTTATGCTTGGCTGGATAAAACTGATTTGTTGTGATGAACCTAGTCTGTCTTACAGACCCTGATACAAATATATCAACTACAGCCCATGCAAGTCTATAATGTTTGGCAAGTCTAGATTACTGCAGTATCAGAAAATGAAGAGAATCACTGGGCTCCCTTTTTATTATATTTTTATTAAGATAACTGAAACAACTGTTTTTTCTGTACGATATGTTCATTTCAGAGACTATATGTTAGTCTATGATGAACCAAGCCTGTGAGATTGTAGCTGTAAGGTGTTGGTTAAGGCTTTGAAAGGCATTTAGAAGTGATACACATAAGGAAGAGAAATTATGGATGTCACCTTCAGTATCATGAGGTGAATGATGAAGGAGTAAGCATATACTCTGAAACGTTGTGTTCTTTAATATAAAGAAGTTGACGTCCATAAATTCTCTTCCTTAGGTATTTGTCAGTTCAGCAGCAGCAGTTCCTTAATTAATGGCCTCTGTTTGATTTTGTTCATGAGCAAACTTTGCTGATATATCCATTCCTTTGGAACCAGGGTTTGGACATATAGCAGGATCTGCAAGTAGACACACTTACCCTTTTCACAAACACCTGGTGTCGTCACTGATTATCAGTGGTCCATTCGTATAATTTTTATCCCTATTATTCCTCTTACTCCCGATGGACGAGACTGATTATTCACTGGGGTTGATGTTTTGAATTTCTGTTCCTGTAGACAGAAATGCCCTGAGTGTTGGAGAAGTTCCTCCTTCTCCTCCGTGTTCCTGCTGATCATTCTTGTGTCTGATCCTTCATCTTGGTCTATACATCTTCAATTTCAACTAGCAGAACAGGAACTCTCCCGACATAGCTCTCTGACAACTAGAACAAGCCAGACCTGACACAATCTGATAAGCTCACATATTTCCCTGGTTCACCTATTGCCCCCATATGTCATATCATCACAAGGTTAATTATCTTAAATTGGGTTATGTACTCTTGATGTGAAGCAGCTTGTCAAAGATTCTTATTTCTTCCAGGCTCCAAGATCATTTGGATTAGCTTACCATATTAAATCAAATTATAGTAATACTGTCAGAAATGATCCTTTCCACCACTTGACTAGAATAGTTGACCTCCAAACTAAGCACTATGAACATAGCCAATCAGTTCAAAGAACATAAAAAGATTTACTTTTAAAGAATATCTCATGTGTAGCTTTGAAACTTTTGATATGATAATGTCATAAAATTGAATGGAATCGAGATAACGTTTCTTTTTCTCAATTGGAATAGTATTTGTGAGCAAGTAAATAGGGTACACTAGAAATGTGTTTCACAAATCAAACCGATTCTTCAGCACGATGTGTGAATGCTTTCACCATGACGCTACCCCAACGTCCTGAATTTTTAGAAAAAGTAACTAAACATCTAAGGTTTTCTTGTGAGTGCATACACTGTTTAATTAAGTACTGTAAGCTCAGGTGAAGATGATGTTGATGTTTCTACTGGGAATGTTGGCGCAATAAAATCTTATATCTTGTATGTTGGACGAGACATTTTGTAGACAGTACTGCCAGCCATCAGTATTGATGACATGTGTATGCTCCACCTTCTGTATAATTACATACTTGTCAGTCTCCCTGCATCTCCTAGCCCTGTCAAAGGGCTACATGTGCTGTAAACTCATGTGTTGATTTCTTTATGACTACTTTATGATCTGTGAAGTAGCAATGCTGTCTCAGTGATCTTGGCCATGTTTTGGGGATCTCATTTCATAGTCCTCTGTTCAGGGCAAGCATGACCTTCTGTGAACCCAATAACACTGCAGTGCCTGAACTGCTGTTTAATTGTTCACAAGGATATATACATTACGTTGGGTAATGTGATGCTCTGTGTAATGAAGAACAACTGGAAGACATCAAGAGAAATTTCCACTTGACTTGAAATAAATAAACAACATGATCACTGTTTCTTTGAGGTCAAGAATGAAGAATGGAGAATTTATTGTACAGACCACCCTCGTAGAGCAGGGTACAAACCATCTACATATGGTAATAAATATAATTCTAAACATTACACACATTGTATATATAGAGATATTACAAGTCATTTTTATTCATGGTGTATAAACATTCATATATTTCATGAGGTGGCTGGCAGCATACACTAAGTGTGGATACTGTGTTGATAAGTCACTATAGTTGTAGTAAAGATTTAACGTTGTATCTAAACATCTATAAGATACGTTTTTTTTTATAAATGTAGGAAGGAAATTCAGTTTAATGTCAACTAGGAAACTGAAGGTGTTGGATCAGCTGTTTTTAAAACTTTCAGTCAAGTTCTTGTAGCTTTTAACTGCATCATCGTTCACAGAACATCAGTGGTCAAGCTCGCTGACTTGGTGGATGCATGTCATCATATCCCAATTGCGTGGATCGATGCTCATGACGTCAATCACTGGATTCGTATCCCAATTGCGTGGATCGATGCTCATGACGTCAATCACTGGATTTGTATCCCAATTGTGTGGATTGATGCTCATGACGTCAATCTCTGGATTGGCTGGCCCACACTCGGTTATTTACAGACCGCCATCATATAGCTGGAATATTAATGAGTGAGGCGTTAAACAATAAACTAACAAGCAAACAAATCACATAACATCATGATATTGCGGTGGCTCACGATGATAATATGTCTCTACATTCTTTCAAATTTCCATATTGGAAAAAAAATTGACGCTTCAAGTGTAATGATTGACTTACTTGTGATAATTCAATTCATACTATTTGTTTGATTTTAAATTTAATGATCAAGTACAAATCATCTGCCCATTAAGACAATTTAAAGTCATGATATTGAAATATATGCACAATTTGCTGACTGGAGACATTTAACTGTCGTTGTTAAACAGGAAACAGCTGAAAAACTGCTTTACAGCATTAAGTTATTTACATTCCACCTACGCTGCAGCAGAATTGACTTTCTAGTGACAACAGTGTCAGCTTAAAAACAGGCTCACCTGTTCTGCACATCTAAACTTTGATAAAATGACTAGCAACACATCCTTAGTGAGTCAGTGGCTGCCAAGCTACAGGAGATGAAGTTGAAGTAGGGCGAGATTTGTGGAGGGGGGTGATGTGCAAATAGGTACACTTGGAGGAAGAGAGGGGGGTGATGTTAGCTGATGTGCAAATAAATGCACTTGGAGGGAAGGGAGGGGGAGTTATGTTTGCTGATCAGATATTAGATATTATGAGTGGGAGAGTCTATACAACATGTGCTCATTAGAGGGGAGTCATGAAGGTGCATGAACCGAGAAGGGGTAGAAACATTTGGTAGGGGACGTACCTGCACACTATGAGGAATGGGGAGCAATAGGAAAATAGATGCACTTTCGATGGGGTCAGAGTCAATACATATACATGCTAAAGCTGCATGGAAATGGTTGAATGGGACTGTCTACATGTATATATATTGTGAAGGTTGGGGAATATCAATACTTCCATTTACCTTTAATAGAAGTTGATTTGGAGAGGGAGAAAACCTGTCGGCCTTGGTGTGTGATGGATTGATATTAATTGTGCTTTACTGCTGATCTACCTGTGTCAGTGGTTAAACAAGGGGAGGTGTGTGTTGATTGGGGGCAGGGGGGGAGGGGAGGGGGGTTCACTACTTGCCTGTCAGCCCACACATCAGGGGGGTGGGAGGAGGCACATGAGTAATATATCAAAAGTGGAACAGACTATCCATGTCACCCGTCTAGCATTTCAACTTCCTCAGCAAATATCGCCTCTTTTATTGCGTGTAGGTGGCGGAAATTTACTTTTACCATCCACACGCAGCCCTTTCTATTGCTGGTTATTCTTTAAGGGAAAACATATTTGTACACTTCATGGGAAAAGAGTTTATATTGTTCTGAACATGTAACTAGGCATGCTAGGAAGCCATTCAAGATTGTTATTGAGGTTGACGTTTTGCTAATTATATCTGTGGTATTACATCAAAAGTATTGTCACTCCGAGAGTTTTCTTGGGTGATTCAATCCTGTCAACATCACACCTAAAAATTTGTAAAGATTGTGGTGTTGTTACTCTGACTGGCGCTCGACATTAACATGATTAAGGGGATAACAGGAGGACTGGTCGGCTCGGAGTCAGTATAAGGTGTCTGAGTGGGGTAGCCATGTTAAACTGTGGCATGGTACCTCAGTGGCAAAGAACTATTTAACCGGTATAAACCCAGACTAGTACATGCAGCCACAAAATCACTGACATATATGTGTTGTAAATTAATTCAGACATAATTCATCAATATGTTCGTTTTATTAATTTATATTGGTCCATAATATTTTCACTTTTAATGTTGTCATTTCACTCAGAAAAAAATAGAATAATTAAAATAATTACACAGTACTGAAGAAATGACTTTACGTCATTTAATTGGGATTTGATTTTATGTCTAATTTTATCATAGGTTTGTTTTGAATTATGTAGTACCATTCAGATTGCATATTTTATGGTTTTTAAAAAAAGTAAAAATAATACAATATTTATCTACAACTGATGTAATATTTTCTCTTCCATAATTGTTTTCAATATGCATCATTCAGTATCATGGTAGCCTTTAGACCAAGCCCGTGGTTCAAATTTGAAACAAAACAAGCACCTGTTTCTGGTTCTGATGAGGCTATGTATACTCACCTTGATAAAGTGTGTGTGGCGTCATTTACCATCTAACCGAGGTATTTGCACTTTCTATTTAAAAATAGCTTAAGATTTTAGTTTTTGTCATATTTAAACACAGGACAGTTTGAGGATGAATGTTCCGTCAGCCTCAGCCAAACAGTGGAATGCTGTGGTCACGATTCCTTGTGGCCGACATTTGTGTTATTATTTGTGGGAGGTTAGGCTATGTAGGCCGATGAGTAAAAGGTTTTTCTCCAGCTGGGTTATCAGCACCGGGTAACAAAAGGTTGAACAATGTAATGTAGGCGGATCTTATCCGTGATGATTTCCTACTTACCACTGTGTAGGTTCTGTGTGAAATGTCAAGGTGCCAAGACCATGGCAGGATCTGTTACCTTATGTTGTAATGCACTAGTCATTAGGTGAATAAGAACATTCAAATATTCAATTTCTTTCTTTGCTGAAAGTATTTTAGTTATCAATAAAAAATAATTAAAAAAATATGGAGATAGCGTGTGTATGTTGTTTAACACCACAGTTAATAGTCCAGCTATGTCATGTCAGCCTTATTAGGCTGAGTGTTAGCCTGATAAACCTGTGGTTAATATTATGAACACAATGACAGTCACAGATATAATTTAGTCCCTTCTTATGACAATGAAGTAAATGAAAGTGAAATGAGAGGAGGAATCTGATTGGTCGATAGGAGGGACATAGAAGGGACATAACTTGCAATAGCCACTGCTGGCTCTTCTACTGAGACCAGAAATTCCAGCCTAGTTCGACAAGGGGGGAAACTGGACTTTTACAGTCAGTTAACTCTCTTGCCTGGGGAATATGCATATAGGTGGAATATTGCTGAATGTCCCTTATAGTCTTTGCCCAGTGATGTATGTAGTTGCAGTGTCGTGTGTTGGGGGCACGTGTCAGCTTAGTCGTTCTTATAGTATCTGAACCATATTATTTTCCCTTCCGCTTAACCCTTACTGTAGTGCTATGGCCCTAAATGAAGCAAGTCTAGATGTCACTGGAGAATGTAGTTGCTTGTTTTTGTCAAAATTATGTATTTTCTAAAATTGAGGGTTCATCTACTGTGAGCTGTATGCCTCCACCTTCCATCTCCATCTTTCCTAAAAATGTGGATGTTGTACAAACACTCTTCTTACATCCTCTTGGTCTTGTCATAACTTGCCAGTCATAATTAAGATATGTTTACCCTCCCAGATTTGATTCCCAGCACTGAGTGTACATATTACGCTGTTTGCAAACAAATGATGAGCAGTCATTAATCTGTGATGCACCTGAGAGCCCTTCAATGTAACAATTCATTAAACAGGATGTTTTTTACCTGACTCCTGTGTTCTGTACACACTATTATAAACCTTATAGATTGTAGGCGTCCATGGGAAACAGGTGCTTGTTGGGTTGTAGGTTTTGGTTAGTCAAACATAACAGAATCAACACAATGTCATTTAAGAAGTGAAGATTTGTCTTGTTGAGGACATAAAGACTCAAGTGAAATAATATTTATTTTTGAAGGAACTATATACTCCACTATCGGGTGCTCTTTTTTTTAGTATAGGTAAAGACACTTAATGAAATCGAGGCATTCTCTCTGTTTACTTGGTTGATCATTAACTGATAGATTGATAAGTATTGTAAAATTTGAGCCAGCAGACAAAAAGTGGGTTAGGAATGTCTTCAACTTTGCTGTGACTGTCGATTGGTTTGTGCCATGTTTGTTATTGGTGACTTCAGCAGAACCAACCAGATGAGTTGAAAGTCATGAAACAAACTGAATCCAGGAGACATATTTGTGCAGATGCTTCTTAACTACTTATAGAAAATACTGTTTGGGATTTTTTTCACAAACATCTCTCCTGCGGAAGAGTATGTTGGCTTAAATTTAAAAAACAACAACCTTTGAAATAGATATGATTTACTTTGCCTTGTGGATTACAAAAAAGGATGCATGTTCAAAGAATATTATTGAGCACACTATATTGAATGAATGGAGCACTGCTTTGTATGCTGCAGTGTGACCAATACCTTACTCTATTTAGCACCCAGTGAATGTAGTATGTAACTGTTGACTAAACTTGGTGTATTGGTTGTTTCAGCAAAGAGCAAGAGGTGATGTCGATCCCAAACGATGTGGAGCTGGCTGCGAAACTGGAGGAAACTGCAGATGTATAGGAGAAAAAGGCTCCAGGGTGAGTAGCTTATTTACATTAAGTTACCGTATTTCACATAATAAGTGCCCCGCTCTAATAAGCACCCATGGCAATATTTGCTAATATACATTGGCTAGTGAGCAATCCCATTTAGCACCCCTTCAGATTGATCAATGTACACAAGACTTATCTATTCGTGTATAAAACTCACTCATGTGTTATATGCATTCTTGATTATGGGCAATTAAATTCTTGAAAAATTTATCTGCCGTACATAAACATTTCAGGCTGTCAGAAATTTACGGTATTTCAGGTCTGTTTTTTTCACCAAAATAATGTTCTAATAAGAGCCCCCTATTTCTTATTTTGAGAGTGCCCTGGGCGCTTAATATGTCGAATATGGTAAATGCGCTCCAATGGAAGGCTTTTCTTTGGAAACTTATACTGCTATTTTCATGAATAGAATACACTAAAGCCAGATCAAAATACTTTGTTGACGAAGGACTGCCTTAATTTTTTCACCTTTGATTCCAAAATTCCAAAAGTTTGAGTGGAATTATTAATCATTGAACTTTTTTGTTTTTATGTTGAATATATTTTCTTACATGAGTTTTAAGGGAATTCATATCAAGTCCAAACCTGAAGACATTTGTTATTCTTCCCTCCTAGCACAGAGAATATACCCCCAAGAAAGTATTTCTTTGCTTGGCCTTTCATTCATTATGCACAGATTCTGGTACAGCCTTACTGCCGGCAAAGACAACCAGATAAGAAGTTACTGTGTTACAAATTTGAAGCAAAAGGCCTCAAGGGCTTTCACTTTCATTACATATACAGATGGTTGCTGGTACTTGATTCACTGTGCGAGGATTGTGGTGAAAAGCATGAATGTAAAGAAATATGTTGGTAACAAGATATGTGCCTTGTCCAAAATGTCAGGTTGTTTACAATCCTAAGAATGCAGTAAGTTTTTTTAATCCTTTGTCAACAAATTCACATAATTAGGGTCAAAAGTGTTGTAATAGAAAATGAAGTGAACAATTTGTTATCGAAGGTACAAATAAGCCTGGCAATTGAAGGAAAACAAACAGTTGGCCAAAAAATAATGCTGCCTGGAATCATTTAGGCACTTTTAGAGAAAAGGTGGCAGATATATTCCCTGGTAAGAGAAACAAGATGGTGACATTTCTGAGGAATAATCTTTGTTTCAATGACTTTTCCTTAATATTGAGAACGGAAATTTGTTGCTACTTTTGGTGTTCATCAAAGCCCATCTTTGATGTAGGCTGTGATTAACATACCATCCATAATGGCTGATATCGAAACTTGATTTATGGGCACCGATTTCAAAGATCTGACCTATGAAAATGTTTGAGTGAACGACATGATGGAGGGCATTCAGCATGTCATGTGAGACGATGCGCCCAGCAGCTGCTCACTAGATACAGCCTCCCCTTTTCAGCATCTTTATCAGAGAGCAAGAACACAGGGGAACTTCTCAGTAATCTTCTCCCATGCTGCACAGAAAACTGCACCCATATCCAGAAGAAAAAACATCCTTGGAAACAACACTTGACTTTAGCATTCATTTTCAGACATGCCTTAATGCAGTCTTTTTGATTGATGGAGAGAATTACTTGAAGATCCTCAATGATATAAATTTCAGAAGCTAAACATTACTCACACTTGTTTATCAGTGAATGTAACACATATAATATAGATTAAGGCTTTGGAAATATTGGTGCAAATAGCAACGCAATAAATGTTCACTGATATGATAGCGAAATAGTTAGATTTAGATCTGCTACTAACATAACAAAACTCTCTCTCTCTCTCTCTCTCTCTCTCTCTCTCTCTTTCTCTCTCTCTCAATCTCTCTCTCTCTCTCTCTCTCTCTCTCTCTCTCTCTCTCTCTCTCGCCACCTGTTACTCCCCTTCTGAAAGAAGGATGGATGTGCAGTTGCTCTTGTTGATGTTTAACTGCTGCTGCTTCTTCAGTGTCTTGCTGAAAGAAAGACATAAACTTTGCTGCACAGCTTGCACACAGGCCACGTCTTGTTAATGGGATGAATTAATTCTGCTGCCCAGATTTTACAGGATGCTTCTTATTTTGGGTGGGGTAGCTGTTAAAGCTCATCACATTGAAGGCCTGGATTTGATTCCCCAGATGGGTACAATGTGTAAAGCCCATTTCTGGAGTCCCTTGCCACCTTACTTGAATATTCAGAGTGTATTGCTGAAAGCAGGGCGAAACCATCTCTCTCACTCACTCACTCACACACTCTTCAACGTACTGAGGGTTTCTGCTTGTCTTGAAGCCAGGTGAACCATCCCCTGCCTTGAGAGATGTGGGCAGTAATTACCCAGGGGGAGCGAGAACAGAATAAACACAGTAATCGCCAAACATCAGCTCCCTCCCTAGCCAAGCCACATGACAGTGTTTAGGCAGGGATACCACACATCCTCACAGCAACATATATAAATATGCCACTAATGGCGAGGAGGCCCCATGAGTCAGACTAGTTAGAGTAGCTTTACTAGAATATACTATTTTAGATATTCCTGCCCTGTCTGAACAAATGGATTCATGAGGAACACTTCCTGTTACAATGCCCTCTGTACAAAGACCCAAGACAGGAACTATATTCATCACCCACCTTGGCTATGCACCCAATATCTCTAAAAATACTGTTAAATCCACCAGACCCTTTGGCAAACATTATCACCAATTTCATTCACAAAATGTTCAGGCAAAGAAAAATCTGCATCTCCTCTATAGCAATATAATCATAGCAATATTTGTATTCTATTGTGTATGTCAATGTTTAATTAGACATGTTCATGTTTTGTACCCTGCCCCCTGTGGGTGTTTTTGTACAATAAATCTTCTTCTTCTTCTTCTAATCTTTTCAGATAAACCTAATATTTCAGTGTCATATGATAATATCTAAAAGATTCCTTCTGGTCCAGACATTTGAACACAATTGCAGAAGTATTCTTTCTTGCATTCTGTAGAATGCACTGATGATTGGCTGATGCACATGCTAATGTTGGTCTAAGAACTCCCGCTGAGTAATGCCATCTTGTGACCTCTCAGAGTCGTCATAGAAACGTTGATTTGTGTAATACTTCATTTTGATTGAATACAGACATCTAGGCTTCAGTACCTGAAGTGCCGCTAATGGACTAGTTATTGCAGTGCCATGTTATGTGTCATGCAAATTAATGTCGTAATTTTACACAAACCTCTAGACCCCTAAACTATTCATCTCTTCTTTCACCATTCTGAGGATTTCAGCTCAGAAAAGGCCCTCTATACCTCATGCTTGTCCAAAGGGTCGGCCAAAATTGGGATTGTGTGATCAGGCTCTTGTGACTCTCGTGGCGTGTGTGTGTGCATCATTCCCAGCCACAACATCCACCTGATGAGTTTAAGGCTATGATAGCCAATGATATATTTTGGAATAGTGCTGACTGTAGTAAAACAAATAAGGAATTCCAATGTCTCTCTTCCACACATCAAGGTATTAGGCCCTGGCTCAGCACCAGATTCCATTGTTCTGAAGCCAAAGAAGTGAAATCAAAGTAAAGCCCCCACAAAACTGCAAGGGTATTGATGTAGCCAGAGTTTTAGAACGTTGGAAGTCACTGTGACTATCAACTGAATGCCTGACTTGTTTGGGTGTATCTTTTGTAACTTCAAATTATGTGTAATAGCTTAGAGGCTACAAGTTGGTTATCATCAATTTCCTTCACCCCTGTGCACTAACTACTGTCCTTACCATGCCAGGAAACAGCAGCCTTTTTTCTCTTGTTAAGATGTGACCTTAGATTGAGTCTAAATAAGTTCACTGCCTCTGTTTAACTCTCATCTATTCCTAAATTTAATTCATTCCCCTATCGTTCATTGTCTCCCATATTAATTGTTTTCTTAAGATCACATTCTTAATTTAAATGTTTCTTGAAATTAAGTCCTTTGTTATTTGCTTGGAGGTTAACATCATGTTTCACTGGTTCTCAACATTGTCATGAGAATCTTTCATTGATTTTGAAAATAGAATCCTTTGCTTTCAATTTATTAGATCTAAAACTGTAAAATATCCTTTTACTTGTATTCTAGGGCTTAACAAATTGATAATGTCCTTATATGAATCATAGTAAGACCCGATTATTCATATGCCATAAAAACTTCTCCCAACACCAACCTGAAGCTTTGATGTCTTGTGCCAGAACTGAAGCATGTGTTTATCTCACACCCAATTCTTGTGGTGATCCTCAATTCACATTACCTCCTGACCAGGCCTGTATAGCACTTTAAAATCATCGTCTCCAATTGCCCTGTTTCTCTGAGCCACTGTCTATCAGGCATCAGATGCTTTGAGGATTTTCTCCATCATCAACTCTGCTGGTCCGTCTCTTCTGTGAAGCACAGTGTATAATAAATCCACCCAGATGACCCACAACAAAAATAGAGATACAAAACAGCTGTTGAGTAACCTCTACGGCTTAATTTGTCTTCATTAACTTGATTAATGTCAAATCAGACTTGACTGTTTAATTGTAATTCCCTGGGACTTGTACCAGTTGACCTGTCTGGTGGTGCTTGAGTCAAATTTGGCCTGATGAGAAAAACAGAACATAATGTTTAAAGAATTTCAAAGATATGCAACATCTACTAACAAACCTGTCTGAAGTATCAGAACATGAATTTAAAAGACCTATCATCACTGAGACCAGAACCTGGTCCTACAGTTAGGACACTCATAACTTTCAACTCACTTGCTATGTTAATATTTGAACAAGTCACTGAGATTTAATAAAGGCAATGTGTCTCTTTAATGGCACCAATGGTAAGATTAGTCATAGATATGTCAGAGGGATTTGTTGATGTGTGATATGACTGATGGTATTTCCTATGATAACTCACACAGACCGGATATTGTCTTGCCTTGCCGTTTCTTGTTATAACCACAGACAGGAAACACTGTACATTTATGCCCCTTCCCATGAGCTGGTGGCAGAGGAAATAGCTAACTATGATTTATGTACATTGTTATTCTTGTATGTATCCACAGTAACACAGAAATTCTTTAATAACCTTGTATTGTTGCAGAAAGGAAATAAAGCCTTGTAATCATGAATCATATTTGTATTCAATTTCTTTGGGGAAGGAAGTTTGGGAGAATATTTCAATGATAAAAGTATGAATGTCACTGTGTCTAATTAAACTTGCCTTTGCATGTGTTTGTGATGGGTGCAACTGTTGTGGCAGGATAAGCTCATCATCCTTTCTTTCCAACTAATGGTATCATATCTATGAAGCCTTTACTAGACTAGCATTTCTATGTTCAACTTTACTATCATATCTATGAAGCCTTTACTAGACTAGCAATTCTAGGTTTGACTGAAGGATCGTATGAATGTTGACTTGAAATACTTACATTTCTCTACTTGATTGCAGGGTGCACCGGGAGCCATTGGACCATCTGGTCCCCAGGGTAACCAAGGCTTCCCTGGACCCGAAGGCCTTCCTGGACCCAAGGGAATGAAAGGCGACATTGGCCCCAACGGCCCACTTGGAGAAAAGGGAGCCCGGGTAAGTGAAGTCCTTCAGATGTAATGGTCTTAAACAGTTGAAAGAAGAGTTGCCCTCAGAAAAGGTCCTCTATACCTCATGCTTTTCCAAAGGGTCGGCCAAAATAGGGATTGTGTGGTCAGGTTCTTGTGACTCTTGTGGAGTGTGTGTGCATCATTTGCCTACACAAAATTACACTTTTAAAATTATGTTTGTGCTCTAACATGCAGCTTTCCAGTCTGACGGAATTCTTTCACATATTTGTTTTGTCAAGAGAATGAAATATTCCAATGTCTTGCAACATTATGTATTGAGTCAGTGCATAAATTGTTTTAACCTTTTAGAAAATTGTTTTTAAAGAAGACATTACATATAGGTCCAGACATGCGGTGTCAGATCTTTGCAATTTTTATAGATGCTTCAATAAAGTTAAATTTTGCTGATAATCAGAATTTTAAACACAGGAATATTATGATATTGTGTCGGTTATAATTAATTGCAATCATGAAAAAACAAAAGGCAAAATAGACCATGCGGCAAAATGAAGTAATGTTTAATGGGTTAATCTTCTTTAAAAAAACAGTATTTATCTCCCAAGAGTCTCCGACCAGTGAAGAATAATTCATCTGTAGGGCTGCTGAGTGCTGTACGCAGACAGCCTGACAACCTCACTGACTATATGTCAGCATTCCATGGAACATACTGCCGCTTCTCTGGAATACTGTCCTTCTGTTACCATAGCAACCCCTGTACCCATTTGCTATTTGTTACAGTAATAATCTTGTTGTGTAAATATGTATACTACACTATTGTGAACTGATTTGCCTATTTCAAAGGAAATGTTTTGTGAATGATGAAGTTTGGACTTGGCAGTTTTGTGTTTTATTTCTCTTCTTTTCATCTGTGTTGGATTAAAAGTGGTATTTAACTGAAGTATTTTCTGATTCAATTTTGAAATTTTTCAACAATCCGTATCTGGAGCAAACTTTTCATTCACGGGCAAATGGAATCTTTGCATGCTTGTAGAAACACATTTTAAGAGTTTATTTTGTCTACAAGCAGAGATTAAGGACATCTGGCTGCAGAGAAATACACATCATAAGCATTTCAGCAATTGAATTTTATTATTTCTTCCATGTATACGGCTAAAATTGGATTGAAACATCTCTAGATGTGGTCTTAATGTACTGTCTCAAAAGTGTATACATTACTGAGATGTAAAATCCAGATTTTAATTTGATGTTATATACATTACAGTAATTTAAGACTAGGCAATGAGCGTTTCTTAAGATCCTTCCCCACCAGAATACATAAACTAAAGAGAGCAGAGCCAGGGAAGTGGTGGATGGTTTAACCAGGATTGGAACCGCAGTATGAGGACTGGCAGCACCTGATATATTCCTCTACAGGATTATATATACCTCTGACCTACATCCCAGGGCACCACCCACGACTTTGTCTTGGTACACCAGTATAGTACAGGACTAGACTGGCTTCATGTCGCCTTTAGTGGGGAACAGCTAGGTACAGACAGCTCAGATTGTCTTCATGTTGCCATTAGTAGGGAACAGCTAGGTAGACAGCCTTAGATTGGCTTCATGTTGCCTTTAGTAGAGAACAGCTAGGTACAGACAGCCTCAGATTGTCTTCATGTTGCCTTTAGTAGGGAACAGCTAGGTACAGACAGCTCAGATTGTCTTCATGTTTGCCTTTACTAGGGAACAGCTAGGTACAGACAGCCTCAGATTGTCTTCATGTTGCCTCTAGTAGGGAACAGCTAGGTACAGACAGCCTCAGATTGGCTTCATGTCGCCTCTAGTTAGGAACAGCTAGGTACAGACAGCCTCAGATTGGCTTCATGTTGCCTTAAATCATTTTTATCTTGAAGAATAATTATAGATAATAGAAACACATATTGAGAAGGCCCTATGTTAATAAAGCAGGGTTTTGATGCAAAAATGTTTGTTCATGAGACACTTTGTAGGGATGGAATGAAAGGATTTCCAATCGGTTGAAATAAATTGATGATAATTAGTTGCCAACCTTTTAAAACATTATTATGTAGATAAGAGAATTAGTGCTTAAACTTAAGTTTGTGTTGAATATCAAATGAATATAACATATATTTGTGAGATATGAAAAAATAAACAAGACCTGAGAAGCCACCTGTCTAGGAAAAGTACCTCATGTATTGTGTCTTTCTTTCCCCAAGCATCTAAGTATTAAAGCCTAATGGTGTAACCACCTCCACTTCTACAGACAGTGATGTTCTGGCTATAGTTCTGGCTTTGACTCTTTGGAGTAGAGATGTCTGGTCTCTAGGACCATTGGTGTCTTCCGTGCCCTTGCACTGCAGACATGAGAGAACCCCCACTGACTCACCCAGTACCTCTAGGAAATGCCTGTGTGGCCAGTCACTGACCTCGAGAGTCTGACATGGCATTCTGTGATGTGATCAAATGGTAACAGTAAAGTTGAAACAGGTTAACATTAAGACAGCATGTGAATCCATCCATGATCACGGTGTTGATAGGAGTTTTAAAATTATCATGAAATTTTGTTTTTCTGTTCTTATGGTATTAGAAGGTAAATAGGTCGATTAACCATTACTTATATATTTACTGCTTTCAATAAATGAGGGGCGGTTTGGGAGCCTAGTGGTTAAAGCGTTTGCTCGTCATGCCGGAGACCTAGGTTCTATTCCCGACATGGGTAGATTGTGTGAAGCCCATTTCTGGTAAACATTAAAATGAATTAGTCAGATGATGAGTTTTCCCAATTGCAAAATAATGTATTATTCATTAGATGTATTTTAATAACTGTAATATCAACGATTTGGTCAAAGAACCTACTAGGAGGTTAATTCTATCGCACTTACCGGTACTCTTTGACTCTCCCATTCAGACAGTTAGGAAGATGTCAGCTGGATATTTATATTCAGTCAAATGATTATACTCTGAAGATTTAAAACACTTAGGATAGCACAACTTTTTCATATATAAATAGATAAACCTGTAAATATCTCCATAGAAAGGACTAATGTTAAATATACCCAAGGATTCATAAATGAAATAGATTTTGATAACTTTGGCCAACTCCCATTTTGCCCCTCCATCTGAACAGCCCTGCAGCTGTTGAGTGGGCAATGTGTGTAGACTATAGACAAAGAGAGTGGTTTATCTGTTGTAAAATAAAGAGTAAACAAAGCTCCTAGACAGCCATTTACTGTATGGAATTTTGCCAAATCAGTAGCTCTAGCTGAACAACCCCCTCTATCCCTCATTTTCAAACTTATCTTCTGGGATCATGGTGCTCTGACTTGCAGGGTGTACTAAGTTTCCCCAGTTAGGCTTATATCAAAAACACATGATGTATTCCAGTGATATGACCCCATTCAGCAAGTTTCTACTGCCTGAGAAAACTGACATGAATTTTTCTTGTTGGTATCTACTCATAGGAAAGAGATCAATCACTTCTACTTTGTCCAGTAACATCACATGGTACCTTCCCCTTGATCTTTGTAATTTCTCCACATTTTATGACATCGAAAATATAAATGTTTTATTTCTTCCTTTTGAAGTATGTATGATAGAGCTGGGATGGGTAACTCGGGTACTCGGGTCGGGTGGGTCCTGAGTAGGACCCGGGTACCCACAGGACTACCCAGACCCGAGGTTGTTTCATGGCACAAATTCACTATATAACTACATGGTTACACAGGCTCTAATGTTCGCATTTCTTTATGACTATGGACACGTTCCTTCTGACTTTAAAACAAAGCTAAAACTTCAGTCAACTTCAGTGTTTGCATGACCACATAGTTTTACATGTGTATCTAAATACATTGTGCCAGGGCTACTGTCAAACTATTACCAAATCGGATATTTTGTACCTATCTCTTTGACACCAACAGCGGGTACCCGGGTCGGGTCGGGTCGGGTAATAGGGGTGTGGGTACCCGGGTAGTAAATTTGGACTCGTCCCAGCCCTAATGTATGAGATGAATCAGCAATGAAGTGAGTTCCATCATATCACATTATGCTGTTTATCTGAATTGGTTCCTAGAATCTGGATTCTAGAATCACAGGGATTACAATAAAATAGTGACTGGCAGTAAGGCATGGTGGTCATGCTGAAAACAACATGTAGATATAGGCTGTGGTTGCTTGTTGATGGACAGCTATGACTGAAAGATAAGAAACATTGTTACTTATATGTGTATCCTGCAAAACATCAGATGCCAAAAGAATAGAAGGAATTGCTGAAGTTTCTAACAAATCATGATCCATGGTTTGATAAGCTTGTTGGAAGAGACCATGTCTGACCAAGACTGATGGAACTTCGTGGTATGCCAACTATGTGATGATTTGGGTTCACTGTTTGATAACAAATGTTTTATTTCACTCCACAGGGAAAGATGGGGTCACCTGGTTTCTCTGGCATCAACGGTATTCCTGTAAGTATATGCTCCACCCCATACAGAAAGCATGGGATGAAGAAAAGTAGCTGTCAATACCAGACATTAAAATTATTATCTGTGAAGTTTTTGTTTCAGTTTTAATATTTTGTTTCTGAATGTATTGAGCAGATTTTGTTTTTTCACGTGTATTAGAGTAGGACCTATTCACATGAGAATAAGGAAGGCAATTTTACTGATAATACAAGGCTTTGATTGAGAAGCATTGTTAAGTAAGTAGACTGCACTTCTGCCAGCATCAGGACACGTGTTATATCTTGCTTATCACAGTCTGCCACTAAAATAGGGGATCACCACGGGGTCCTTCATGCCAGCACTAGGTTATCTTGAAAGGATGTGATGTCTAATCAGCAGAATTTTTGAGTTTCTACAACAGGATTCTTGAATTAATCTGGAAATTTCCAGGCTCTTTTTTATTGCCATCAGTATTTCTGATTCATTTAACTTCAATTAAGAAGTTGATCTGAATTCCAAATATGTTGGACCCGTTAATCTTGGATTTTGAGTGTAATGGATTTAGGGCTAGTAAAATAATGTAGTTGTCAGTAATCACATAATTGGCCAGCAAAAGACGTGAGAAGCAGTATCAAGAAATTAAATCTATTGGTTAAAGTGATTAAAGTTTGGAAATGTTTGATATGAAGTAACCTCCTACGGGATGATGCACACCAAGCCTTTGTGTGACTCAGTGACATTGTAATGTGAACTGAAGTAGTTGCAGAAGGGTAATTATTGGCAATATGGTCTTTGTGCTTGATGACAGAGCTGCCCTGCCCTGTTCCCACATGCTTCTAGTTCTCTGACACCCTTCAGCCTGGTCCTCACATTCCAAGACAGCTCTGCTGCTGTAGTGCATTGACCCAGACATTGAAAATGGACCAGATTCTTCCACAAAATGTGATCAAGTTCAATGAACATGTTGGCTTACTAGATGTATTTATACAGATTTGGCCTCAGTTGAGTCACAAAAAAACATATCCTTGTGGGCAAATTGGATGCACATGTTCATTGAGTGTTCCTAACAGGGCACAACAGAACAGCATCAGAAGATGGCTTAGCTTGAAGGTTTTGCTTGTATGTAGGCCTCGTTAACTGTCAAGACGACAAGAACGTCAGTCAATTGGTTGCACTGTTTAGGGAATTTGAAAAATATTTGTCACAAATTGATATTTTATGACAATTTGATCATGTTAAAGTACTGTTTTTAGATTTCATTGATGAGTTGAAGTAGTGTGACTCCAAATACTTCTTGGGGGATGGAATTATGTCTTGTTCTTTCAGTGACAAGTTCTGGGCAAAAACTAAGTTAACAAGACAACTGTCAGAGCATTTAAGAATTATGAAACAGGAATTATTACCATTTAAGGTGGTCATCAGCCAGATCCTATTTCTCTATCAACCAACAACATATATTTACTGCTTACTACTCTTCAGCATATGTTGAGGGATGAATGAACTGAGGAGAATATACCCAGCAAGTCTGGCTGCATGATATGCTATAACAATAAACACATGAGGCATAAATGTCAGCTCTCAGACCTGTGGAATTGATAAAACACACTTGGTGCTAACTTACAGCTCAAAACTTGTGCCTGATAAATGGTTTCCGCTGTGGCTAGAACATGCTGCCCTACGGGATTTACTTTTTGCTCAAACTACATGAATAGAGTTTTTGTTTCAAAATCACACAACAATGTCAGAACAGGCACCAAGTAGCTACAAGACTTCAGGATGAATGAAAATAATTTTGTTTTTCAAATTCCGCTGTATCTGCAAGATCAGCAAGACTAGACTACCTTTCTTTTGGAATACTCTGCTTGAAAACCTATACAAAAGGATTTCAGACGATTTTTTTAATGATGATTTATGATATTAAGTTGGAATGAAAGGTGTTAAAAAATGAAAATTGCATCATTATACCTCAATGATGAATTTGTTCTTTTGTTTGTTTGTTTTCAAAAGCAACTCATTTTGAAGTTACCTCCTGTTGACATTGTTAGCTTTTGTTTTTAGGGTTTTCCTGGCCCACCCGGACCTCGTGGTGCTTCTGGTCTAGATGGTTGCAATGGAACTCAGGTACGTAGCTCACATTCATGTTTAAAGCACTACATATATATAGTGTTAATAGATGTTGTCCATAGTCCCCATACTGTTCGATGGATGCAATTGAAAATGGGTACGTAGTGGTAATACCATATTCGACGTAATAAGCGCCCTGCTCTAATAAGCGTCCACGGCGATATTTGCTAATATATTGGCTAGTGAACAATCCCAATTAGCACCCCTTCCAATTGATCAATGTACACAAGACTTATTCATTCACGTATAATACACACTTGTGTGTTATATGCACCCTTAATTATGGGCAATTAAATTCTGGAAAAATATATCTGTTGAATATAAACATTTCAGGCTGTCAGCATAAACCACGAAATTTATCTTTCAACTCTGTTTTTTCAACCAAAATAATATTATGATAAGAGCCCCCTATTTCCAATTTTGAGAGCACCCTGGGCGCTTATTATGTTGAATACGGTAGATGTTTTTTGTAGTCCCAATGTTATTTGATGGATGCAGCTGGAAACAGGTATGTGGCTCTAGTATGCTTTCCTGCTCACCTAATCAACACCCCTGTAAGTTGATGTACTTAAAAGGCCATCCCAAACTTGTGGCTAGGCCCATGGCTAGTACTTTTGTTCTCTAGCATATTTGAATTTAGAGGTATATAATTTGATTGATGGGTGTGGCCTGTGTATTAAACACAATTTGATGATAAATTCTGTGGGTTGCGATTTCAGGGATAAATTATCAGAGCAATAAATCGAAACAGGGATGAAAGTTATGATCCTACTTATGATGGTCTTTCCCAGGGCATGTTGATTTGAGACAGACAGGAGGTGTATGGATTCAGCAACACTCTCTGCTCAGTGGAGGGAATGATACTGGGTGGCAGTGTGTCTAACTTTGTGTTGGGGGCATGGGTGGCCCAGTCGTCTAAGGCACCACCATTCACTCTTTCGTCCCTTGGGCATGGCAGAAAGCTATGATTGTGGGTTCGCCCCAATTATGTTTCTAGGTTTGTCAGCACCATACCTGTGCTTGTGAGTTTCACCGGAGTGGTTAAACGTCTGAGACCTGCATCACTTCGGGCTTTCCTCACACATTAAGCTGACACACTGCAATATAACTGGAATACTGTTAAAAGCAGCGTTAATCCCAACTCACTCACTCACTAGCTTAGTGTTTGGGCTTTAATGTTTACTTTAGGAACACAGCCCCCATGAAGTGGGCTGAGCTTGGGAAATTTCTATGCTTGGTAGAAGAAGACATGTCATCACCGACCAGATACTCATAAAACCCAGAATGCCATGAGCTGGGGCTTCAAGAATGCAAGATTTGCACTGTAAATAGGATGAATGTTCTCAGCACATGGGCCTGGTTGCTCTTGCAGCAATATAAAGGCAACAGTCCCAGTGGGGTATATTTCTGGCTTTATAGCACTGACATTCTGTCCTGTCTGGAGCCAGGTTGCCATTTATTTAGAGATGGATGATAATTAGATCACAATCACCTTTCTCTCATATGGATCATGAGTGGAAGTTGGACCTTAGAAAAGGTTATATGTGGTTGGGAAATGATCCTGTTTCTTCCTTGTTAAGAATCTAAGATAAGATCATATTTGTTGCAATACATGCCATTAAAGAACAGATGTGAAGTAAAAGACAGCTACAAATTACATGTACACAAACACACCACATATGCATACCTAAATCAAATATTGAAATACTCTTGGCACATCTTTCAGGAGATGTGTTCAATAATGTAGAAGAGTATAGGAAATATATTAACAGAGTAAGGATAAGTACATATCCTTGCTTTAGTCTCTACTGTTGAAAACAATTCTGTTATGTGATGCACACCTGACTACATTGCATCAACAAGAATAAAGGAAATATATTAACAGAATAAGGATAAGTACATATCCTTGCTTTAGTCTCTACTGTTTAAAACAATTCTGTTATGTGATGCACACCTCACTACATTGCATCAACATTTTCTTTGAAACATGACAACCATGGGTCTGTTGACCAGCCTGTTGATGGTGAGTGTCACGCCTTTCCTGTTTCTATCAGGACATATTTATTATGGCCATGCCAGGGCTACATGGTGTACAATAAAGTATAAACACTGACCACATGTGTGCAAACAGGGCCTGCTTGATACAGGATGGGCACCTCTTTATCAAGCTATCTCAGTATTTTTAAAAGCTATCAAGCATAACATGAAAATATGCTGCTCCAAATTTAAAAGTGTAGCTGTACTCATGATCTTATTTAGATTAAACTGATAGAAGAAGATGAAGAAAATTTATTGTACATAAACACCCACAAGGGACAGAGTACAAGACATGAACATGAATAGTTATAATGAAAAGTTGTAAACATTGACATACACAATGAAATACAAATATTGATATGTTTTCTGAATATAATTTCAAGTTTCATACAGAAATAAAACCAACATAGATATGTTAGAATTTCCATTGAATTGTGTTTTTGTGCTCTAAGTAGAATATTGATATAATTTGTTCAAGAAATCAAGATAAACAGCGTAGTTTATTTTCAAAGAATTTATGAACCCCTGTCCTCATCAAACTCGGGAAGGTATTTCAACAATTAGTCTGCATCAACAGATTCCCTTCATGCACTCCCAACAACACACTGGCATCTCACACCTCCCAAGCAGTGCATGTCAGATGCTGTGATAGTATCAAGTTCCAGCATCGAATTCTAACACTTGGTGGAGATAAACCTATGGCAGTCCACAATGGCTGCCTCCCCAAACTTGATGGCAGGTCAACATCTATCGCTTCCATATGAACACCCACCCAACCACACAAGTCAATGGCTACCATCCAACCACCCAATTACCCCTCCACCACAGTGCCACAGCTGCCACTGTCAAATCAACTCACAACCCCATGGCTGTCACCATACGGGCTACCCACCACCCTCCATCCCATGGATGTCACCATCCAGGCTACCCACCAACCTCCATCCCTTAGCTGTCACCATCCAGGCTACCAACTACCCTCCATCCCTTACTCGTCATCAGTCCATCATATCTCCACCCAATGGCTGCCACACGCCACCATTCTACCATCCCACACCTCACAGTCAACGTCCCATGGCTGGCGCTCCCCACCTATCTGACATCACACCACCTCATCACATGAAGGCTGACAAACAACCTGCTTTCTGTTCCATACCCCCCCTCCCAATGCCTACCACCACAATACAATCTGGTGTATACCATGCCCTGCTGACATGGCATATACTATCTACTCCTATAACCCTGTACCTTCATACCAGACCTACCTCCTGTGGTCAAGCATGCACAACAGCATATGCCATAACTGTCTTTGGCAGCACAGGAACTGCCTCCATGGGATTATTTAGTGCTAGTTGTGTTGATGAGATGTGGAGGTGTGGGGAGTCCGAAATGGTGGTCAGTGACAGTCCACTTAGTCTACTTCACAGGTCCTGATCTAGTTCACATGAATCTAGGGCACCAAATTTGGTATACAATGAACCCTTGATAGTCAAATCTAGGATAACCACAAGACTTCACAACTGGAGCCATCGTACATGTCTTGAGCACAATGTTTGGGATATGAAAAGAAGAAAAACATGTTAATCTTTTGTGTAAATTAAGCCATACTTTTCGAACTATCAGTCAAGATTAGCTTGCCCTGTATTTGCCATCAATTCATTAAAACAAATACTCAAAATACCTCCCCATAGAATTTCTTTCTGTTCTAACTGCCCATGACACTTTATGAATTATATTGCAATGTAGAGTTTATGTTGGACGTTTGGCAAGACAGAGCATAGCTTATTTGACCAAGCCAAGTGGCCTACTGCTGGGGATGAAATGAGGTCATGTCTTGGATGAATCTGGATGCTGGTGGTCTAGAAAAGATCTGGTTACACAAGTGATTGGGTCTATTATCAGTAGAAGCAGCATGAGGGATAGCCCTGTGATTGCAGGAGGGTTTCCACAGGGGGTCCCTGTAGGCTGTCAGGACAGGGCACCTGCCTTCAGCATCACAATGACTGACACCACCTCATGTTGTGGTCATGGGCACAGATGATGTCTACGCTGACCAATTGCTTCTGACATGGACATCTTGATTGGTAACATGCATGGTGTTCCTCAGGTCATAAGGTTCAGAGTTCTGGTGTAGCCTTCTTTCGGACTGTCATCGAGATCCCAACCACAGACATAGGATGTTCTGCTATGATTTTAGCTGAGATGAGATGATAAAATGATAAAACACTGCTTTGGTAAAATAGGGACAGAA
This sequence comes from Haliotis cracherodii, assembly GCF_022045235.1. NCBI lineage: Eukaryota > Metazoa > Mollusca > Gastropoda > Lepetellida > Haliotidae > Haliotis > Haliotis cracherodii. The sequence continues at coordinate 3,325 of NW_027266317.1, read as the reverse complement.
AACTTCCACAATAGACACAAAATACAATAACCGTAGAGGAGGATATGAGGTGTAAGTTTTTCACTTGTACTAAACGTGATGTAAGGTAAGATAATAACAAATACATCTGCAGATAATACACTACTTTCATTCTAAAATTATGATCAAAACTGTATGGCTATGAGAATTCATAAACACTCTGAGGTAAAGTGGCTAGAATTATTAGTCCTCGTCAACAAGTACTAGGTAAAGTGGCTAGAATTACAAGTCTTAGTGAACAAGTTCTTGGTAAAGTGGCTAGAATTACAAGTCTTAGTGAATAAGTTCTTGGTAAAGTGGCTAGAATTACTTGTCTTAGTCAACACGTTCTTGGTAAAGTGGCTAGAATTACTTGTCGTAGTCAACAAGTTTTTGGTAAAGTGGCTAGAATTACTTGTCCTAGTCAAACACATAGATTATCCTCGCTTGACACAAGAATGTCACCTGATTCCCGCTGTAGCCTATTGGTACTGTCTATAATAATACAGAGGCATACTCAGCAAAAACATACAAGAGTAAGTAAGAAAGATCAGTGAACAAAAAGGCCTTTTCTGTGTCTTGCACCCTCAAGTGTAGAGCCTCCTTGGTAACATGGTGAGATAGAACTGTGAGATCGGAAATAACCCCAGTGTTTATTACACATGGGTGGGTCTGCTGACTCTCACAACCTGGTTACACAGGATGTCAGAAATGGCCACAACCTTCCATTCTTCTGGCACACTGAGGGATTCCTGGTTATGATGTTAGCCAAACAATGTACTGATCAGAATCATCAAGGCAACATGTACTGGAAAGAAATTGGAAATTGGTCTAGTTTAGCTCTGGCTTGTCACAATGGTCTTCAGCACCAACTTGAAGAGTTTCAGCATTGCTGATACAGCAACATTCTAACCTTAATGACTGAAGAGGCCATTGCTCTTTGATATGTCAAAGCTGAGAAATAAACACATGTATTCCGTCTGAGTATTTCAGTCATTTCTTTAAAAAATCTGTAAATGTATGTTTCAAATGTAAAAAGTCTTAAGACATTTCATTCAAAATCTTTTTAAGTAGTTTAAATGTACCATTTTATATAATGCCATTGAGGTATGCTCCAATTCTTAAGGGACGATGTGGGAGAATATGGCCATAGTTTATCACTGTGGCAAATTCTTCCTAGGTCAGCAACCTACAACCCCAGACGTATCTCACTTATACATATGATGTCAATCAGAATGGAAATTTGAGCTGACTTGAAAAGCGATGCAGTGTTGGTCTTTGTAGCATGGCAGGGGAAACTTTATTATATATGAAAGAGAAATTGTTTATAAAAGACTTAAGATTTGGATATCCACAATCTTCAGGTCGAAATGCCTAAGTATATTTCAATGATTTGACAGTACTTGAAGGATCCTGACTTTTTCCAATAGAACTGACATTGTCCATTGAAATAGTTCAAACCCATACCAAGACAGTCATATAACAGACCAGTGATTATGCATGTAGATGCATGGTCCTTGGTTCTTTGACATTTAACAATTTTTAATTTGGATTCTTCATCCATTTTTGCTGAAGCAAATTTCTTTTTGTAGCCTGACATGTCAGACTGTCAAAACTTAGAAAATATACATTTTACTATTTTGAATTTGATAAGGTGGCTACAAGATTGTGACATATTAGTTCCATTGTTTTTTAACTAATGTTAATCAGGAGAACTTGTATTTTTCACATCTAAAGAAAAAGAACAAAATGCCCTTATTGTGTCATTCTTCAGTCAGGATTAACGATCAAGTGGTCTCCATACTTACCACAGCAGTGTTGATAGTATTTATATAATAGTTAATCATTCATGCAAGTGAATAAAAAGATTGTATGCCTTTTAAGAAGTTTAAGAAAATCAAATCAAATCAAATCAAATCAGTGTAGACATAATAAAGTTCTGAATGGTGAAAAAATTTAAATGAATCACATGACTGTCCCTGTGTATGTATATTGTATAAGCTGATATAATATGTGTTGTATGAAAAGAAAGATGGAACATTTAAGGTATAGCCAATTGCACTTTTGTGTGTTATTGGGTAATAGCCTGACATTGATCAAGATACAGATATTTTATGGGTCATTTGTAAGTGAATACAATATCCTCTTTGTTTGAGTTATCTCCCCTGGCTAGGCCCTCGGTGGATGCAAGTCAGTTTGAGCCCAACCCGTACTCAGCAGAGCCCGAAACCTGGCAGCGAGTGGGCAGTGGTCAAGGATGGCATTATGAGGGGGGGGGGGGGGGGGGGGGGGGGGGGGGGGGGAATTGCACCTTGTTAACCCTTTTACCTGCCTTGTGTCAACAACAGTACATATCTACTTTGGCACAAGGATTATGCATGTAATGTGTCAACAACAGAGATTAATGAGTCTTAATCATCTGCTGAAACAGATTCCTTTGAACACACAATGCCATTTAGAAAGTGGTCAAGTGTAACAAATGTTATATTTGAGATTACACTTTCTATGTAAAGTACAGATTCTTGTACTTTTGGGGGTTGAGTCCCGTCCGGGATTCGAACCCACACTGGACATAAAAGGTAAAATAGTGGTGAAAGATATATGAATGGATCACTGAAAATAAGTGATGACACCAGTTGTTTTCAAACAGGGCAACAAAGGTGAGTGAAAGAGGCCTTTCAGTTTTATATGTATGAATGACCAGATTGTTTAATACATGTATCTAAATACGTTTTGCCAACGCTATGCTAAAAATGTTCCCAATCGGAAATTTGGAGACATCTCCATAGACCTACAGTGGGTACCCAGGTAGGGTCGGGTAATAGGGGGGTGTACCCGGGTAGTAAATTTGGATTCGTGCCAGCCCTACTGGATTGTCTGGTCCGGTCGTCATCATACAGCTGGGATATTGTTGAGTGTTACATTTACCAAACAAACAAGCATGTCACTCTCACGATGTACACTTGATCAGTGATACAACATTCAATCATATATTTGAATGTCAATCATAGCTCCGTCATGAAGTATAACCTGAAAACTTAATGATTAATTTATTTGTTTCTTAGCGTTGGTATTATCTGACCAATATACTTATCACATGTAGCAATGTATTTACAAAGACAAATTTGCACCTGTGTTATAGGGAGATCCTGGCTCTCCTGGTCTGCCTGGTCTTCCCGGAGAGGCTGGTACACCTGGTCTGGACGGTCTTCCTGGTATTAAGGGAGAACCATCACCTGTCGGAGTCACCCTCCCAGGACAGAAGGTAATGTAGTCTAAACTCATCCATATGAGTCAATTGAGCCTGTTCTATGTTTGTTTGAAACAG